>NW_028165669.1:0-63278 GCF_964263955.1 Coregonus lavaretus | reverse complement strand
GGCCATTGAACGAAACACATTTCGCCTCAGAAGTTGGTCTCCAAAATATACTATAACAACTTGTGCTTGAATCCAGCACAGGCAGAAACCAACCTGGTACCAGATTGTCAAAAAATGTGCTCCCTTAAAGGCCTAGTTTTTGGACATCGACCAGAGGAGGAAATAAATACTACGAAGTCCTGAAAAATCATTGGCCTTTTCCACAGAATAAGATGTGTGTTTGATGTTTGATCTGATTTCATACCCAAAGATCAATTGTGGTAGAAATGTGCTCCTGATCAGTGTCTGTTGGATTGTGCATGTTATAAATTCTTTACTTCCTGAAACATCTGTTCTCTGGTCAACTGTCATCTGGTGACTATTGGAATCACAGGAAATGATGGGATTAACTGTTGGCACGTACCACGAGAATACGCAGGACCACTTCACTTCCTCTCTGATATTGAGGCCTGAAATGAAATGTAATCTCAGACAATCCATTAGCATCAATCAATATAATTTTGATTTTCTTTCTGGATGTAGGTAATCAAGACTCTGGATTTCGTTGGAGTGGGGGAATTTCCTCAAAGAGACTAAATATATCTCTTTTTGGATGAACAGAGATTTCAACCAGGAGGCCAAACTTAAAATGCAGTGTAGCACTGTCACAGTTATAGACCTACACTATTTAACTTGATAGATAAGTAGCTTGTTCTTGCTGCATGTCTGGCTGCTTGCCTTGCAGAGAGTACCGAGGCGTGTGGTAACAGTGCAGGCCATGATCTGAGCATGATTTGACCTCTCTATGGGCCGTCTAGGGTAAACACTGTAAATAAATTATGCTCTCTTTGACTCTCATTGGCACACCCATCAGTTGATTAAAATGGATAAACAATTTTTTTTTTTTTTTACTAGATAAAGTTGATCTCAGGAGACCTCTTTCACAACGAAGAATAACAAACTACAAACAAGAATAAGAGTGAAGACTCTACAGATGGGTTTTGAAACTATGATGACTAAGCTTACACCTGTGTCAATATATGGGATAATTACGTAGGGTTCTCTGAAAACATGTAAAGTGATTCAGGACCAACATTTTGTCAGGCATTGATTCCTCCCATTTTCATTCAAATAGGCCTCCAAATTCAATTAAAGCTGTTCCCCGAAATTAAATTATTGAATTAAGGCTAACATTAGCTCCTGCTTGCGAAAACATTTTGTGCCATGCATGGCTTTAATTGCTGAAGCTCTTGATGGGAGAAGAAAAACATTTCAGTGTTGTGTGTGTATGTAGCTACAGTATATAGCCTTTCGAGGTAAAACAGAACATTTCGTAGAAAGAGAAAGCCAACAACACCAAGCTAATATGTGTGACTGCGGTGAGAGGATTCATAATAAACTCCATTATTGAAAGGCCTCACTCATAAGTTGTCTTGCTCTCCCCAGGGAGCCAGCAAGCTACTGCAGGCAAGGATCACATTGTTTTGTTTTTTCATTACTTGAAAATTCCTCATAACTCCCAAGCACAAAAACAACACCTCTGGGGGTAGAACGCAGGGGGAACGGAAGCTTTAAAACACCTATGAGGCCTTCAATTCATCATGAGAGCATGTTATGTTACGGATCCAGTTTATGTTCCCTCAATAAAACATGTTTGGCTTGCTCCCTGCTGCTGGAAACTGGGGCATGGCGGTTGATGAAGGAAACACGGCTGAATTAATACAATACTTCATACAGGCTTCATACTGAACAAGACTTCATACAGGCTTCATACTGAACAAGACTTCATACAGGCTTCATACTGAACAAGACTTTATACAGGCTTCATCCTGAATAAGACTTCATACAGGCCTTATACAAGCCACAGAGGATTCAGAATGCTTTCACTAGGCTTTGATTCATCCCACATTTTTGTTTTCAAAGAACCAGGCATTGTGTACTGGAAATTAACAAAGGGAGTGTTGGGAACCTTCCGGGTTGGGGTTGTTACGAGGATGGAGAAGGGTCTGACTGCGACCCACATCCAGGGAAACTCCAGGGAAAAACCGAACTTTGGCCTTAGATAAAATAAATGACTAGGACTGTGGTCCATGACGTTAAACAATTGGCTAATCTATCAAAATCTCTGGATGTGAACATTGTTTTTGTAAGAGCCTGCTACCTAGAAAAAAAAGACCTTGGTACTTCTAGAAATTGGTTAATAATGTAGTTTCAGTTCACAAATAGCATTTTGAAAGCTTATTGGAAGCATAAATGACTGAGATGTTTGTGGCGTGGCCCTGGACATTACTCAATAAATGCTGGGGTAAAAAGTTCTCAGAAGGCACTCACATGCATGGCTGAATACGACTAATCACCTCTGTGAATCACCACAGTAAAAAGGATGGGTAAAGAGCTACTGAAGTGACTTGGCCAATCGAGAAGCAGGTCCTAATTCTGAGTTTTTGCAATTGGGTCAAGCCAAACGGCCTCAAACCTCACCTACTAGTGTCAATATAACTTATATTCAGCCCATATGATTGATTAAACCTACTTTAGTGGTGATCAAGATTATTATTTTAAGTCAAGGTCACTTTTTAATATGAGTATACAAAGTCAAATACAACTCTTTTTTGTTGTTATTGAAAAGTGAAGGAAAGTACAGGATATTTAGCAGACACTTATTACTACTGTATGTAACATGACTGTGTGTAACAGGGTTCAGAGTGCTGCTAACAACTTTGCTTCCTCCACTGTCCGATTGTCCCATACTGGGCTCGAACAAGTGATCCTCTGCTTCACAACACACATGACCTCCAAATGCCACCCTATTCCCTGTATAGTGCCCTATGGGCCCTGGTCAAAAGTAGTGCACTGTAAAGGAAATAAGGTGCCATTTGGGACACATCCATGGTGCTGCCTGTGCCGCATGATTGAATTCACAATTCAAAGGACGGACAGACAGACAGGTGTGTTTCATTACTCTAACCTTTATACATCCCTGTTGGGCTTATTAACTCTATACCTTCATCACTCCCACATGACTTGTTAGCCAGGTTTACATTAGAAAGGAATTTGCCAGGTTATATCTGGTGATAATTGGTAATTAAGCTGCTGTAAGCTCCACTTTATCACCTGTTTAATTCCTTATGCAGATTGCAAGGTCAGCGACCTTACACAGACAGTCTACGTCCCAAATGACACCCTATTCCCTACATAGTGCACTGCTTTTGACCAGGGCCCATAGGGCTTTGGTCAAAGGTAGTGCACTATATAGGGAATAGGGTGTCATTTGGTATGCAGAAGTGTCTGGCTGATTCGAGTCAAGGTAAATACGGCTGTAATTATGTTGTAAAGAATAATGAAGGTCAATTAAAAAGAGAAATTCTCAAAGACCAATTAAATTAAATGTGTTTTTGTTTTTCAGGCTCCATCTTTTCATCCTCCATCTGAATATGTGTCAGACTCAGTTTGCACATTGTTAGAATGGATGGGACAAGACTGTAACTACCAATTGAATATCACGAAATTGGGGAGAAAAAGGGGCAAAAAGTAAAAAAACAAAATAGAAAGCAATCAGGTTGTTTCTACCTTCAATAGTGTTAATTAGCATGTCGTTTTTCTGTCAACAATCACAAGCGCTTCGTCTTTGTCACAGTTATTAATAATACCAGTTCATTTGTATTCTGTTTCTGCAATCAGTTGATTTCCTATCAAACGGTTAGTATTTGAACAATTAATGGGGCTTATATTGTTTTTACAAAGATGTTATCCTTTGTAGAACGCATTCGCCAATATTAGTCGTAATGGCACCGGAGGGGATGGTTGCTGTTTTACGGGATCCTAACCAACTCTGCTATTTTGTGTGTTTTTTCGCATTGCTTGTAACATATTTTGTACATAATGTTGCTGCTAACGTCTCTTATGACCAAAAAGAGCTTCTGGATATCAGAATAGTGATTACTCACCTTGAACTGGACGAAGATTCTTTATACTTCTCCGAGACCAGGCCCAAATCCCCGTCATTCGCATAAAGAAAAAACGGAAATACAGAGGGCGGAGATCGGGGTGCCTTGTGAGAATTCATCGGCGAGTGGGTAACCTGCCTCTACCATACGTTCTATTGGCCAATGTGCAATCACTGGAGAATAAACTGGATGAGCTCTGTTCGAGACTATCCTACCAACAGGACATTAAAAACTGTAATATCTTATGTTTCACCGAGTCGTGGCTGAACGACAACATGGATTATATACAGTTGGCTGGGTTTTCCGTGCATCCGCAGGACAGAAAAGCTACGTCTGGTAAGACGAGGGGTGGGTGTGTGTGTCTATTTGTCAATAACAGCTGGTGCACAATGTCTAATATTAAGGAAGTCTCGAGGTATTGCTCGCCTGAGATAGAGTACCTCATGATAAGCTGTAGACCACACTATCTACCTATTTTTCGTAGCCGTCTATTTGCCACCACAAACCGATGCTGCCACTAAGACCGCACTCAACAAGCTGTAGAAGGCCATAAGCAAACAAGAAAATGCTCATCCAGAAGTGGCGCTCCTAGTGGCCGGGGACTTTAATGCAGGCAAACTTAAATCCGTTTTACCTCATTTTTACCAGCATGTCACATGTGCAACCAGAGGAAATAAAACTCTAGACCAACTTTACTCCACACACAAAGCTCTCCCTCGCCCTCCATTTGGCAAATCTGACCATAATTCTATCCTCCTGATTCCTGCTAACAAGCAAAAACTATAGCAGGAAGTACCAGTGACTCGCTCAATACGGAAGTGGTCAGATGACGCAGACGCTACGCTACAGGACAGTTTTGCTAGCACAGACTGGAATATGTTCCGGGATTCATCCAATGGCATTGAGGAGTATACCACGGCTTCATCAATAAGTGCATCGACGACGACGTCCCCAGAGTGACCGTACGTACAGTACATATCCCAACCAGAAGACATGGATTAAAAGCAACATCCGCACCGAGCTAAAGGCTAGAGCTGCCGCTTTCAAGGAGTGGGACACTAATTCAGACAATCCCGCTATGCCCTCAGATGAACCATCAAACAGGCAAAGTGTCAATACAGCACTAAGATGAATCATACTACACCGGCTCTGACGCACGTCGGATGTTGCAGGGCTTTCAAACTGTTACGGACTACAAAGGGAAACCCAGCCACGAGCTGCCCAGTGACGCGAGCCTACCAGACGAGCTAAATGCCTTTTTATGCTCGCTTCGTAGCAAGCAACACTGAAGCATGCATGAGAGCACCAGCTGTTCCGGACGACTGTGTGATCACGCTCTCCATAGCCAATGTGAGCAAGACCTTTTAACAGGTCAACATTCACAAGGTCGCGGGGCCAGACGGATTACCAGGACGTGTACTCAGAGCATTCGCGGACCAACTGGTAAGTGTCTTCACTGACAATTTCAACCTCTCTCTGACCGAGTCTGTAATACCTACATGTTTCAAGCAGACCACCATAGTCCCTGTGCCCAAGAAAGCGAAGGTAACCTGCCTAAATGACTACCGGCCCGTAGCACTCACGTCGGTAGCCATTAAGTGCTTAGAAAGGCTGGTCATGGCTCACATCAACACCATCATCCCGGAAACCCTAGACCCACTCCAATTTGCATACTGCCCCAACAGTTCCACAGATGACGCAATCTCAATCACACTCCACACTGCCCTTTCCCACCTGGACAAAAGGAACACCTATGTAAGAATGCTGTTCATTGACTACAGCTCAGCGTTCAACACCATAGTGCCCTCAAAGCTCATCACTAAGCTAAGGACCCTGGGACTAAACACCTCCCTCTGCAACTGGATCCTGGACTTCTTGACAGGCCGCCACCAGGGGGAAGGGTAGGCAACAACACATCTGCCACGCTGATCCCCTCAGAGGTGCGTGCTCAGTCCCCTCCTGTACTCCCTGTTCACCCACGACTGTGTGGCCAAGCATGACACCAACACCATCATTAAGGTTGTCAACAACACAACAGTGGTAGGCCTGATCACCGACAACGATGAGACAGCCTATAGGGAGGAGGTCAGAGACCTGGCAGTGTGGTGCCAGGACAACAACCTCTCCCTCAAAGTGAGCAAAACAAAGGAGCTGATCGTGGACTACAGGAAAAGGAAGGCCGAACATGCCCCCATTCACATCGACAGGGCTGTAGTGGAGCGGGTCGAGAGTTTCAAGTTTCTTGGTGTCCACATCACCAACAAACTATCATGGTCCAAATACACCAAGACAGTCGTGAAGAGGGCACGACAACACCTTTTCCCCCTCAGGAGACTGAAAAGATTCGGCACGGGTCCCCAGATTCTCAAAAAGTTATACAGCTGCACCATCGAGAGCATCCTGACCGGTTAGATCACCGCCTGGTATGGCAACTCCTTGGCATCTGACCATAAGGCGCTACAGAGGGTATTGCGTACGGCCCAGTACATCACTGGGGCCAAGCTTCCTGACATCCATGACCTACAGTGGGGGAAAAAAGTATTTAGTCAGCCACCAATTGTGCAACTTCTCCCACTTAAAAAGATGAGAGAGGCCTGTAATTTTCATCATAGGTACACGTCAACTATGACAGACAAAATGAGAAAAAAAATCCAGAAAATCACATTGTAGGATTTTTTATGAATTTATTTGCAAATTATGGTGGAAAATAAGTATTTGGTCAATAACAAAAGTTTCTCAATACTTTGTTATATACCCTTTGTTGGCAATGACACAGGTCAAACGTTTTCTGTAAGTCTTCACAAGGTTTTCACACACTGTTACTGGTATTTTGGCCCATTCCTCCATGCAGATCTCCTCTAGAGCAGTGATGTTTTGGGGCTGTCGCTGGGCAACACGGACTTTCAACTCCCTCCAAAGATTTTCTATGGGGTTGAGATCTGGAGACTGGCTAGGCCACTCCAGGACCTTGAAATGCTTCTTACGAAGCCACTCCTTCGTTGCCCAGGCGGTGTGTTTGGGATCATTGTCATGCTGAAAGACCCAGCCACGTTTCATCTTCAATGCCCTTGCTGATGGAAGGAGGTTTTCACTCAAAATCTCACGATACATGGCCCCATTCATTCTTTCCTTTTCACGGATCAGTCGTCCTGGTCCCTTTGCAGAAAAACAGCCCCAAAGCATGATGTTTCCACCCCCATGCTTCACTGTAGGTATGGTGTTCTTTGGATGCAACTCAGCATTCTTTGTCCTCCAAACACGACGAGTTGAGTTTTTACCAAAAAGTTATATTTTGGTTTCATCTGACCATATGACATTCTCCCAATCCTCTTCTGGATCATCCAAATGCACTCTAGCAAACTTCAGACGGGCCTGGACATGTACTGGCTTAAGCAGGGGGACACGTCTGGCACTGCAGGATTTGAGTCCCTGGCGGCGTTATGTGTCACTGATGGTAGGCTTTGTTACTTTGGTCCCAGCTCTCTGCAGGTCATTCACTAGGTCCCCCCGTGTGGTTCTGGGATTTTTGCTCACCGTTCTTGTGATCATTTTGACCCCACGGGGTGAGATCTTGCGTGGAGCCCCAGATCGAGGGAGATTATCAGTGGTCTTGTATGTCTTCCATTTCCTAATAATTGCTCCCACAGTTGATTTCTTCAAACCAAGCTGCTTACCTATTGCAGATTCAGTCTTCCCAGCCTGGTGCAGGTCTACAATTTTGTTTCTGGTGTCCTTTGTCAGCTCTTTGTCTTGGCCATAGTGGAGTTTGGAGTGTGACTGTTTGAGGTTGTGGACAGGTGTCAGAGCTGGCGTAGGGGTGGTGTGGAAATCAGATGCAGGATGCAGAAGTAGTCCAAAATGCTTTAATAGAGTCCACAGAATGAACGGCTATAAACAGAGCCGGAGGCACAAGGAAAATAACGCACTAAGCGTAAATAACAAACACGCACAAATGTGTGGAACTCTCACTAGAAAAAATGAGCACAAACTTGACATAGAATCTCCTGCTGACAACGAACAACTACACACAACCACAAGACAGAAACAACGAGAACTTAAAGGACACATAATCAAGACAAAATGAGAAACAGGTGTACAAAACAGACCAAACCAAACGAACACAGAAACAACGAACGGTGGCAGCTAGTACTCCGGGGACGACGACCGCCGAAGCCTGCCCGAACAAGGAGAAGGAGCAGCCTCGGCAGAAACCAGCCGTGCGCCGACCCCGGCCTCGGGGACGACCAGGAGGACGCGGAGCAGGGCGCGTGGGATGACCCCGATGGAACTCAGTCAGAAGAGACAGGTCTAAGATATCTCTCCTCGGCACCCAGCACCGCTCCTCCGGACCGTACCCCTCCCACTCCACGAGATATTGGAGACCCCCCATCCGGCGTCTCGAATCCAGGATGGACCGGACTGTGTACGCCGGGGCCCCCTCGATGTCCAGCGGGGGCGGAGGAGTCTCGGCTATCTCACAGTCCTGGAGTGGACCAGCTACCACCGGCCTGAGGAGAGACACATGGAACGAGGGGTTAATATTCTTATAATCAATAGGAAGTTGCAATCTGTAACACACCTCGTTCAACCTCCTCAGGACTTTAAAAGGCCCCACAAACCGCCGACCCAGCTTCCGGCAGGGCAGGCGGAGGGGCAGGTTTCTGGTCGAGAGCCAGACTCGATCTCCCGGTGCGTACACCGGTCCCTCACTGCGGTGGAGATCGGCACTCGCCTTGTGTCGACGGATAGCCCGCTGCAGATGTACGTGAGCTGCGTTCCATGTCTCCTCCGAGCGCCGCACCCACTCATCCACCGCAGGAGCATCGATCTGGCTCTGATGCCAAGGTGCCAGAGCCGGCTGGTACCCTAGTACACATTGTAAAGGAGTGAGTCTGGTGGAGGAGTGGCGAAGGGAGTTCTGAGCCATCTCGGCCCAGGGAACATACCTCGCCCACTCCTCCGGCCGGCCCTGGCAATACGACCTCAGAAACCTACCCACATCCTGGTTTACCCGTTCAACCTGCCCATTGCTCTCCGGGTGGTACCCCGAGGTAAGGCTCACCGAGACCCCCAAACGCTCCATGAACGCTCTCCAGACACGAGAGGTAAACTGGGGGCCTCGATCAGACACTATATCCTCGGGGACCCCGTAATGCCGGAAGACGTGAGTAAATAGTGCCTCAGCGGTCTGTAGGGCAGTGGGGAGACCCGGCATGGGAAGGAGACGACAGGCCTTCGAGAACTGATCCACAACGACCAGGATGGTGGTATTTCCCTGGGAGGGGGGAAGGTCAGTAACGAAATCCACCGAGAGGTGAGACCAGGGTCGTTGTGGAACGGGCAGGGGTTGTAGCTTCCCCCGGGGCAGGTGTCTGGGTGCCTTACACTGGGCACACACCGAGCAGGAGGAAACATAAACCCTCACATCCCTGGCTAACGTTGGCCACCAGTACTTAGCGCTAAGACAGTGCACCGTCCGGCCAATCCCTGGATGTCCAGAGGAGGGTGACGTGTGAGCCCAATATATAAGTCGATCCCGAACCTCGAGCGGAACGTACGTCCGACCCGCAGGACACTGTGGAGGGCTAGGATCGGTACGCAACGCCCGCTCGATTTCGGAATCGACCTCCCATACCACCGGTGCCACCAGGCAAGACGGCGGGAGTATGGGCGTGGGCTCAACGGACCTCTCCTCCGTGTCATACCGCCGGGACAGGGCATCTGCCTTACCGTTCTGGGACCCAGGGATGTACGTGATCTTAAAAACGAACCGGGTTAGAAACATGTTCCACCTAGCCTGGCGAGGGTTCAGTCTCCTAGCTGCCCGGATGTACTCCAGGTTTCGATGGTCGGTCAAAATGAGGAAAGGGTGTTGAGCCCCCTCAAGCCAATGCCTCCACACCTTTAGGGCCTGGACCACGGCTAGCAACTCCCTGTCCCCCACGTCATAATTTCGCTCCGCCGGACTGAGCTTTTTAGAGTAAAAAGCACAGGGGCGGAGTTTCGGTGGCGTGCCAGACCGTTGCGAGAGCACGGCCCCTATACCGGCTTCAGACGCGTCTACCTCGACCTGGAATGGTAGCGCGGGATCCGGATGCGCCAGCACCGGCGCCGAGGTAAACAGGTCCTTCAGTCTCCCAAAAGCCCTATCCGCCTCAGCAGACCACTGCAAGCGCACCGGACCTCCCTTTAGAAGAGACGTTATGGGAGCTGCCACCTGTCCAAAACCCCGGATAAACCTCCTGTAGTAATTCGCAAAGCCCAAGAACCGCTGCACCTCTTTAACAGTAGTTGGAGTTTGCCAATTACGCACGGCCGACACATGGTCAACCTCCATCTTAACCCCTGACGCAGACAACTGATAACCCAAAAAGGAGACAGACTCCTGGAAAAACAGACATTTCTCTGCCTTGACATATAGGTCATGCTCCAACAATCTCCTCAAAACTCGGCGCACCAGGGCTACATGCTCGGCTCGAGTAGAAGAATACACCAGAATGTCGTCAAGGAACACGACCACTCCTTGCCCCTGCATATCCCGGAAGATCTCATCTACGAAGGATTGGAAGACGGAAGGAGCATTCATTAACCCATATGGCATGACGAGATACTCGTAATGACCCGAGGTGGTACTAAACGCTGTCTTCCATTAGTCTCCCTCCCTAATACGCACCAAGTTGTATGCGCTCCTGAGGTCCAATTTTGTGAAGAACCGTGCCCCGTGTAAAGACTCCGTCATAGTCGCAATCAGAGGGAGTGGATAACTGTATTTCACAGTAATCTGATTGAGACTGCGGTAATCAATACACGGGCGCAAACCTCCATCCTTTTTCTTCACAAAAAAGAAACTCGAGGACGCAGGGGAAATGGAGGGCCGTATGTATCCCTGTCTCAGAGACTCGGCTATGTAAGTCTCCATAGCTCTCTTCTCCTCTTGAGACAAAGGATACACATGGCTCCGCGGAAGCGCAGCTCCTACCTGGAGGTCTATCGCACAATCCCCCTGTCTATGTGGTGGCAATTGCGTCGCCTTCGCCTTACTAAACACAAGTGCTAAATCCTCATACTCGGGGGGAATGTGCAATGCGGGCACTTGGTTTGGACTCTCCACCGAGGTCGCCCCTACGGAAACGCCCAGACATCGCCCTACGCACTGAGCAGACCACTCCTTAAGAGCCCTCTGTTGCCACGAAATAGAGGGATTATGGGTAATCAACCAGGGAAGCCCCAGCACCACCGGATACGCAGGAGAGTCAATAAGATATAGCTGTATAGTCTCCTCATGACCCTCCTGCGTCCCCATCCTAAGTGGAGCTGTGACCTCCCTAATCAACCCCGATCCCAACGGACGGCTATCTAGAGCATGTACAGGGAAAGGATTGTTGACAGGAAGGAGGGGAATCCCTAACTCTGCACAAAATCTCTGATCTATAAAATTCCCAGCTGCGCCTGAATCTACTAGCGCCTTATGCTGGGAACGAGGTGCAACCTGTGGGAAGCAAACAGGTATGGTTAGGTGCACAACAGAGAGCTCTGGGTAAGTGGGGCGCCTACTCACCTGGAAGGACTCCCCAGTGCGTGGCCTGCCGTCTCGTCCCTTAGGAGACCCCCCCAGCACCTGGCCGCAGTGTGTCCTCCACGGCCACAGTTGGTACAGGGGTTGGTCCCCCTGGGGCTCCTTCTCCTCTCTAGCGCCAGCACCCCCGAGCTCCATAGGACTAGGCTCGGAGGTGCTGGAGGGTGGAATGGACGACCCCCACTCAGGACGTCCGCGGGTGGCCAGCAGGGTGTCTAGGCGAATGGCCATATCCACCAACTGGTCAAACGTGAGGGTGGTGTCCCTGCAGGCCAACTCACGACGGACGTCCTCCCGTAGGCTGCAGCGGAAGTGGTCTATGAGGGCCCGCTCATTCCACCCTGCGTCTGCCGCTAGAGTCCGGAACTCCAGTGCAAACTCCTGGGCGCTCCTCTTCCCCTGTCGGAGGTAGAATAGACGTTCTCCCGCCGCCTTCCCCTCAGGTGGATGATCGAATACAGCCCTGAAGCGACGGGAGAACTCCGCATAGGTGATCGTCGCGGGGTCTATTCTCCTCCATTCGGCGTTGGCCCACTCCAACGCCTTGCCGGTGAGACAGGAGATGAGGGCGGAAACGCTCTCGTGTCCCGAGGGCACCGGGTGTACGGTGGCGAGGTAGAGTTCAACTTGTAGGAGGAAACCTTGACACCCGGCAGCGATACCATCATACGCCCTCGGGAGCGAGAGCCGAATCCCACTGGGTTCCGGAGCGTGGACTAATGGACTGACCGGTGCTGGTGGTAATGTGGGAGGAGGCGTGGGTGCCCAACTGGTCTCCAGGCGATGCAGGGTGTTCATTACTCCCTGAAGAGCGTTGGTGATTTGAGCTATCCTGTCATCCTGTCCGCGGACGCGCTCCTCCCATGACTCGGTCGCTGCTGCTGCTCCTGCTGATTCCATGAGTTGGTGTGTAGTTCTGTCAGAGCTGGCGTAGGGGTGGTGTGGAAATCAGATGCAGGATGCAGAAGTAGTCCAAAATGCTTTAATAGAGTCCACAGAATGAACGGCTATAAACAGAGCCGGAGGCACAAGGAAAATAACGCACTAAGCGTAAATAACAAACACGCACAAATGTGCGGAACTCTCACTAGAAAAAATGAGCACAAACTTGACATAGAATCTCCTGCTGACAACGAACAACTACACACAACCACAAGACAGAAACAACGAGAACTTAAAGGACACATAATCAAGACAAAATGAGAAACAGGTGTACAAAACAGACCAAACCAAACGAACACAGAAACAACGAACGGTGGCAGCTAGTACTCCGGGGACGACGACCGCCGAAGCCTGCCCGAACAAGGAGCAGCCTCGGCAGAAACCGTGACAACAGGTGTATTTTATACTGATAACAAGTTCAAACAGGTGCCATTAATACAGGTAATGAGTGGAGGACAGAGGAGCCTCTTAAAGAAGAAGTTACAGGTCTGTGAGAGCCAGAAATCTTGCTTGTTTGTAGGTGACCAAATACTTATTTTCCACCATAATTTGCAAATAAATTCATTACAAATCCTACAATGTGATTTTCAGGATTTTTTTTTCTCAATTTGTCTGTCATAGTTGATGTGTACCTATGATGAAAGTTACAGGCCTCTCTCAACTTTTTAAGTGGGAGAACTTGCACAATTGGTGGCTGACTAAATACTTTTTTCCCCCACTGTATTTGTGAAAATTCTATACCAACATAGAGTGGGAAAGCGGCCGTGCTTTTGGACAATTAATAGACACTTAATAAAAACATCTGTCTCATCCAGGACCGGAGTGTACGCAGACCGGTGCACCATAGCCAACCAGAGCTACAGTAGGCCTTTATGCAAACAAGCTATTTGCCACACAGGCCTGCCATCATTCACTTTGAACTGGACTGTGTGTTTACAGGCAGTTGCAACAGCGCGACTTTAGATCATTAGAACGCATTTGCCAAAAGCCACAAAATACACCTAAATGGATTTTTGCAAATATGTCAATACCACGGGAGTCCTCTTACATTTGGGAACTTTACAGTCCTATTGATCAAACAACCATGAAAAGGTAGGCTCTCTCTCCCTCAGTTATTTACATTTTAGTAATTTAGCAGACGCTCTTATCCAGAGCGACTTACAGTTAGTGAATACATTTTTTTTTTAAATATTGGCCCCCCGTGGGAATCAAACCCACAATCCTGGCGTTGCAAACGCCATGCTCTATCAACTGAGCTACATCCCTGCCGGCCATTCCCTCCCCTACCCTGGGCCAATTGTGCGCCGCCCATGAGTCTCCCGGTCACTGCCGGCTGCAACAGAGCCTGGATTCGAACCAGGATCTCTAGTGGCACAGTTAGCACTGCGATGCAGTGCCTTAGACCACTGCGCCACTCAGGAGTTTTGCACATCAACAACAACAAGATCAACAACTAATGCTAGCCAGAGCAAGATGAGCTAAAATCTAACAAAGGAACATTAGATAAACCCTCTCAAACTTTTTCAGCTAGTTGGCCATCAAAATTGCACAGATAAATGATGGGGAATTGTAGCCTACTCGTCCTTCTGCAGCTTGCCTGTAACCAAGCACCCAAGCTAACTGGCTAAAGTTGGCCAGCTTCAGCTTGCTAGCTAGCTACTTCCAGACACAAAAGAACACCTCACTCTGACCATTTTACTTGCCCTAGTGGAGCTGGTTAGCTAGGCTGTTAACATGTTATCTAGATGAGTGTGCTCTGAAATCAGAGTAGATAGCCAGAGTGAATTTGCGAACGCAAGAGATATGCTAACTGAATTAACAGTCGTTCAAGTTCTTGCTAACGGACCAAATGACACCTGCATCTCTAGCTGTGCATAACCACCAAAAAACGATATGAGGGGAAAAAGTCAGTCACTCATCCACTCCTCCAATGACATGACACAGCTAGCTAAGGTTCCGTGTTTTTAGCTTGCTACATAATAGATACATTCAAATCAAATCAAATCAAATTGTATTGGTCACATGCGCCGAATACAACAGGTGCAGACATTACAGTGAAATGCTTACTTACAGCCCTTAACCAACAGTGCATTTATTTTAAACAAAAAAGTAAAAGAAAAAAGAAAAAAAAGAGCAGAAGTAAAATAAAGTGACAGTAGGGAGGCTATATATACAGGGGGGTACCGTTGCAGAGTCAATGTGCGGGGGCACCGGCTAGTTGAGGTAGTTGAGGTAATATGTACATGTGGGTAGAGTTAAAGTGACTATGCATAAATACTTAACAGAGTAGCAGCAGCGTAAAAAGGATGGGGTGGGGGGGCAGTGCAAATAGTCCGGGTAGCCATGATTAGCTGTTCAGGAGTCTTATGGCTTGGGGGTAGAAGCTGTTGAGAAGTCTTTTGGACCTAGACTTGGCACTCCGGTACCGCTTGCCGTGCGGTAGCAGAGAGAACAGTCTATGACTAGGGTGGCTGGAGTCTTTGACAATTTTGAGGGCCTTCCTCTGACACCGCCTGGTATAGAGGTCCTGGATGGCAGGAAGCTTTGCCCCAGTGATGTACTGGGCCGTACGCACTACCCTCTGTAGTGCCTTGCGGTCGGAGGCCAAGCAGTTGCCATACCAGGCGGTGATGCAACCAGTCAGGATGCTCTCGATGGTGCAGCTGTAGAATTTTTTGAGGATCTGAGGACCCATGCCAAATCTTTTTAGTCTCCTGAGGGGGAATAGGCTTTGTCGTGCCCTCTTCACGACTGTCTTGGTGTGTTTGGACCATGATAGTTCGTTGGTGATGTGGACACCAAGGAACTTGAAGCTCTCAACCTGTTCCACTACAGCCCCGTCGATGAGAATGGGGGCGTGCTCAGTCCTCTTTTTTTTCCTGTAGTCCACAATCATCTCCTTTGTCTTGGTCACGTTGAGGGAGAGGTTGTTGTCCTGGCACCACACGGCCAGATCTCTGACCTCCT
Organism: Coregonus lavaretus; assembly: GCF_964263955.1. Taxonomy (NCBI): domain Eukaryota; kingdom Metazoa; phylum Chordata; class Actinopteri; order Salmoniformes; family Salmonidae; genus Coregonus; species Coregonus lavaretus. Next base: position 47,867 of record NW_028165669.1, on the reverse strand, counting down.
CCCTATAGGCTGTCTCATCGTTGTCGGTGATCAGGCCTACCACTGTTGTGTCGTCGGCAAACTTAATGATGGTGTTGGAGTCGTGCCTGGCCATGCAGTCATGGGTGAACAGAGAGTACAGGAGGGGACTGAGCACGCACCCCTGAGGGGCCCCCGTGTTGAGGATCAGTGTGGCAGATGTGTTGTTACCTACCCTTACCACCTGGGGGCGGCCCGTCAGGAAGTCCAGGATCCAGTTGCAGAGGGAGGTGTTTAGTCCCAGGATCCTTAGCTTAGTGATGAGCTTAGAGGGCACTATGGTGTTGAATGCTGAGCTGTAGTCAATGAATAGCATTCTCACGTAGGTGTTCCTCTTGTCCAGGTGGGAAAGGGCAGTGTGGAGTGCAATAGAGATTGCATCATCTGTGGATCTGTTGGGGCGGTATGCAAATTGGAGTGGGTCTAGGGTTTCTGGGATAATGCTGTTGATGTGAGCCATGACCAGCCTTTCAAAGCACTTCATGGCTACAGACGTCAGTGCTACGGGTCGGTAGTCATTTAGGCAGGTTATCTTAGAGTCCTTGGGCACGGGGACTATGGTGGTCTGCTTGAAACATGTTGGTATTACAGACTCAGTCAGGGACATGTTGAAAATGTCAGTGAAGACACTTGCCAGTTGGTCAGCACATGCTCGGAGTACACGTCCTGGTAATCCGTCTGGCCCTGCGGCCTTGTGAATGTTGACCTGCTTAAAAGTCTTACTCACATCGGCTACGGAGAGCGTGATCACATAGTCATCCGGAACAGCTGGTGCTCTCATGCATGCTTCAGTGTTGCTTGCCTCGAAGCGAGCATAGAAGTGGTTTAGCTCGTCTGGTAGGCTTGTGTCACTGGGCAGCTCGCGGCTGTGCTTCCCTTTGTAGTCTGTAATAGTTTTCAAGCCCTGCCACATCCGACGAGCGTCAGAGCCAGTGTAGTACGATTCAATCTTAGACCTGTATTGACTCTTTGCCTGTTTGATGGTTCGTCGGAGGTCATAGCGGGATTTCTTATAAGCGTCCGGGTTAGAGTCCCGTTCCTTGAAAGCGGCAGCTCTACCCTTTAGCTCAGTGCGGATGTTTCCTGTAATCCATGGCTTCTGGTTGGGGTATGTACGTACGGTCACTGTGGGGACGACATCATCGATGCACTTATTGATGAAGCCAGTGACTGATGTGGTGTACTCCTCAATGCTGTCTGAAGAATCCCGGAACATGTTCCAGTCTGTGCTAGCAAAACAGTCCTGTAGCTTAGCATCTGCGTCATCTGACCACTTTTTTATTAACCGAGTCACTAGTGCTTCCTGCTTTAGTTTTTGCTTATAAGCAGGAATCAGGAGGATAGAGTTATGGTCAGATTTGCCAAATGGAGGGCGAGGGAGAGCTTTGTATGCGTCTCTGTGTGTGGAGTAAAGGTGGTCTAGAGTTTTTTTTCCCTCTGGTTGCACATTTAACATGCTGGTAGAAATTAGGTAGAACGGATTTAAGTTTCCCTGCATTAAAGTCCCCGGCCACTAGGAGCGCTGCATCTGGATGAGCGTTTTCCTGTTGATTAATGGCCTTGTACAACTCATTCAGTGCAATCTTAATGCCAGCATTGGTTTGTGGTGGTAAATAGACAGCTATGAAAAATATAGATGAAAACTCTCTTGGTAAATAGTGTGGTCTACAGCTTATCATAAGATACTCTACCTCAGGCGAGCAAAACCTCGAGACTTCCTTAGTATTTGGTTTTGTGCACCAGCTGTTGTTTACAAATATACACAGACCGCCACCCCTTGTCTTACCAGAGTTGGCCGTTCTGTCCTGCCGATGTAGCGTATAGGCTGCTAGCTGAATGTTATCATTGTCGTCGTTCAGCCACGACTCGGTGAAACATAATATATTACAGTTTTTAATGTCCCGTTGGTAGGATAACCGTAATCTTAAATCGTCCACTTTATTTTCAAAAGATTGAACGTTGGCTAATAGGATTGATGGAAGAGGCAGTTTACTCGCTCGCCGTCGGATCCTTACAAGGCACCCCGATCTGCGTCCACGATATCTCCGTCTCTTCTTCACGCGAATGACGGGGATTTGGGCCTTGTCGGGTGTCTGTATGCTATCCTTCGCGGCCGCCTCGTTGAAGAAAAAATCTTCGTCCAATACGAGGTGAGTAATCGCTGTCCTGATATCCAGAAGCTCTTTTTGGTTATAAGAGACGATGGCAGAAACATTATGTACAAAATAAATTACAAATAACGCGGAAAAACACACATAATAGTACAATTGGTTAGGGCTGTAAAACGGCAGCCATCTTCTCCGGCGCTGTTCTGGAGCCTATTAGCCACGTTATGACTGACTTGTGATCATTGTTTGATTGTATTGACATTCCCAGCCTTAGTTACATTCTTCAGTTTTTGTCCAAAATATTGAGTAATTAAAACTGAAACAGTGCATCCCGAATGGAGGCAGCAAGCAATGTACCAGGCCCGCTGTGATTTACAACCTGATAGCAATATTTTTTGGACTACCAAGAAATGTATTGGTGAATGATATTGATCATGCATTGAACTGCATCCATCTATTCTGCCAACAATGCCTTCGTGTACGTCATTGAATGTTGAGTCAAATATAACCTATTTTTAAAACCTCTTGTAAAGTTGGTTTTGTAGCATAAACTGGGAATGTTATATTTTTGACTGATATTTTGATTGTCTGTTTGTTTCATATCTGCAAAGTATTTAAAACGCTGTCAGTTCCACTTTAAGCACCACAACTAAACCTGTCAACAGTCAACTGTTAAGGGTCAAAGGGAAACAAAGGAGGAATGGGATAAACAATCTCTTGGCTGTACATGGGGACTGAATGGGAGAAACCATATCTTGGCTGTACATGGGGACTGAATGGGAGAAACCATCTCTTGGCTGTAAATGGGGATTGAATGGGAGAAACCATCTCTTGGCTGTACATGGGGACTAAACGGGAGAAACCATCTCTTGGCTGTGCATGGGGGACTGAATGGGAGAAACCATCTCTTGACTGTAGTATAGATGGGGGTGTGAAGGGAGAGACCATGGGTGAGTTCTAGACCAACTAGGTACAGTTGGCCCTCGCTTACATGCTGCCTGCCTCACCTGGATCAACTTTAGAGATCCCTGTTTTTCTACACTCAAAAGACTACAATTGCAATAAGGCTGTTGACAACCAAAGCAACCAGTTGTTTATGAACATAGCAGTCAACCTATTTGCTGTAGTCTCAAAATTATTAAAAGTTTAAATGGAGCACACTTTGTTAATATGTATTAAATCATATGAAATGACATTAAAATAAGTTGACTCACTCACATAAGTATACCTGGATACACATGTATCAACTTTGAAACATGGTTTTCTTTGTTTGGGCTAATGGCTAGGCTAATGTTGCTTCTAGCATCTGAGCGCATGGCATTTGGTAATAGCCTGCAATTCACACCTCCCATGTAGATGGAGGTAATTAGCATAAGTCTCAGTGCTCAACCCCTCTTTCCCGCCAAACATTCCTTTGTTCATTGAGAAGCTTTGTTTTCGTGAGCTAGGTGGTGGAGACCAACTCAAAGATGATGAATATACTGACAAGATACAAGACTCTCCGCCCTAACTCTCTCATTGACCTCCATACAAAAACTCCTCGCTTGGTGGGAAAAACAATGAAAAAACGGCCTCTCTCTTCCTCTTACTCTCTGCCTTAGCTGAGGAACGTGCCCCACATCTTGGCTGTACATGGCTGAGTAAAAGGGAGAAACCATTTCTTGGCTGTAGTATAGATGGGGGTGTGAAGGGAGAAACCATTTATTGGCTGTAGATGTGGGTGTGAAGGGCAGGTGAGGGGGGAGATGCCAGTGGCTGCTGCAGATATCATAATCTTTACAAGACAGACCTGATGCTGAGGGGCATTTGGAAACAACACTGCATTGTAGAAAATACTGTAGTTGGCTATGAAATGAACAATGTTTCAGACAAATAAAGAACTTTACACAATTACCTGCTACTGTCTTTTTGCTAAATTAGAATATAATCAAATGAGTAACGTTGTTGCAATGAAACAACTCTGAACTAATAAATAGTGGGAAACACACTCTTAAACTGCTATCATCATTTTGTTAAATTATAGGACAATAAAATGAGATGACAGTCAACAGACCAAACTTGTTACAATGACACAAACTGAACAAATACAGGGTACACTATAGGAAATAGGATGTCCAAATGAACTGCTCCTCTCACAAAGGCAGATTGCGCTATTCTGTGGCCTTTACCTGACAATGCGGTGCCACATCAGGCAGTGCCCCAGTCCCAGACAGCGGAAAAGGCAGGAAGAACTGTCACAGGATCCCTTATCATCCTCCACCTCATTGTGGGTGTCAGGACTCCTGCTCTTTTCATTTATCCCCTCTTTTTTATCTTCTTCTCTTCCCTCCCCACCTTTCATTTTTTCTTGGTATTTAAGCAGTTTAGGCAACAGACGTAATCTTCAACCACCCAGCCAGCCCTAAGCCTCAAAGAACCACCCTGTCCGATATGGCAGCTAGGATAGAGGTGGAGGTGAGCTATCTGCTAACCTGCGACCGTGGGCCAGGGGTGATAATAATTTCCAACCCGCCGGGGAAAATGGTTTTAATTACGTTGTAAAGGTAACTTTTGTACGCCTTATCATGTGGCAGAGGCATTGGAGGGGAGCGAGAGAGAGAGAGAAAAAAAGTAAGGAAGGAAGAATCAGCTAACTGATAACATTCCCCTCCCCAAGGAAGGATGAGTCTGGAAATAAAACGTGCTTCCTTCAAGAAAAGTTGAAGGGTTTAGGTTGGGTCGCTATTCCTCCTCACCTCATCTCCCTCCTCATCCCCTCCCTCTTCGCTCTCCTCCCTCACCCCCCTAGCCAGCTGTTACCCCCTGGAAGGAGGATTTCTCGCTCATAAAGACAGCCCCGCACTCCCACTCTCACCACAGGGAACACATTCCATTTTCATCTTGACCTTCGAGGCAGGTTTTTGTTTTCCTCATTCAACGCGGCAGTATCCCAAACCACACCCTATTCCCTTTATAGTGCACTAACTTAGACCAGGGCTCATAGGGATCTGGTCAAACATAGTGTATTGTATAGGGAATAGGGTCCCATTTGGGACACAACCCTTGTCCCCTTCGGAATGTCTGGAGGATGACCACGATCCATCTGCATGGCAATGACATACGAGATACGTGTCCATCTCATCTGCTTTTTCCATGGCTTTTTCCCTTTCATGTTGTGAATATTCCATTTTATCCAGGCCCCAGATTGAAACACCAATCCCCCAATTTTCAAAGGCTTTTTCATGGCAGGTTTACATTTGACCTATAGGAAAAGTCAGAGGTCCTGAGTGGGACGGAGCATCACTTGATGTTTTCATAGGGAGCTCTGCCCTTTTTCTATGGAGTTATGGGACACTTTCATTTTCCACTGTTAGAGTGGAGAGACCTGGACTCAGGCCGTATATTGGCCTTTGGGGGTTTTGCTCTCCGGCCAAAACAGTATGACATCATCTCTTTGTTCTCTTGTTAAAGCTTTGTGTTTGAACAAAAAGGTTGCTCATGTCTTTTGAAATACATATTTCATGCATTATGCCATTATACCTTATGACATGAAGGGAACTATTTAACATTATATTGTTCCCCTTTCGACCAATTATGTTTTGGAATATTCTAATTCAAACATGCAAACAGTCTACATGAGCTACCTAAATAACATCTAAGTCCATGAAGAAGAGAGGTAGAATTGTCACTGATGAGATATTGCAGTGCAGAGCCAACTGGAGTCAGTCAGTGTACAGGTACTTTTGATTGACAGTGATTTCTCTTTAATGGGGTATGGAGCACATAACCAATCACTCTGCAACATGTGGTTATCAGCGACAGATGAACGTGCTGTCTGGGAAAGTGTTGACAGTAAATGTGCATCCCAAATGCCACCCTGACCAGAGTCCATTGATAGTGACCAGAGCCCACTAAAAATAGCACACTACATAGAAAATTGTGTGTAATTTGGGACGTAGCCTAAGTGTCAGTCCCCATCCACTCAGTCACCATAATGGCACCATACCAATCAGCTTTAAAGTCACAATAATGACACCAAGGCAATCAGTCTTGGAACATGGATTCTTCACCTGTATGACAGAAGAAGACAAAACAAGAAAAGAGTAAGGGCTTGATTAAATCTGTAGCACTGAATATCAGCATTACAGTGTGATTTACATTTAAAGGCAATGATACCGCGTTCGTGGAGACTGCATTCACGGTAAACTCATTAGAAATTACCTTTACATTTCACAGCTGAACTTCAGCAATATGGATTGAATCCAGCCCTAAATCTTTTTCTCAGTAACACCTGGAAAGGTGGAATAAAGAGAGGAGAGAAAAATAGGGTGATCAATTATTGCAGCCAGACGGTGAAAGAGGTTATTTTCAGCAAATGCCTTTCTCTCTCCACCGAACGCACTTTGAAGTGTTTAGTTGTGTTTAACATTCCCATTACGCTGCAGGCTAGAGATAACTTAAGACACACAGGTCTATCTCTCTAACTCTCTCTTCTCTTTCTCTCTTTCTCTCTCTCAGAGGCATTGACACTGTTGCTATCTGCACCCTTAGAGTCCCAATTAATATTCAGCCACCTGCTTGTCAACTCGTAAGTGTAAATTGTGCTGTTAGACGCCTAAAGGTATTATATTAGTGTCTCATTAAAGACAAACTAGGTTGTGCATTAAGACTATTTTACATTGGTCTCAGTTTGCTGCTGTCAGTAATTAAGTAAATAGTTATTTTCTTACAGGTCTTGTTCTGTACCTTCAACTGACATACTGTAGCTTTCATTAAACAAACCACATGTGCCCTCGTCTTTTCATTAAACCAAAAGCCAGTTATGAGACGACGACAGTGGCAGCAACAGGCAGTCTATTACACACCTGCAGTCTATTACACACCATGGGGTTTCCAATAGCAGTGAGAGAAACAATATAGTTTGGAGAACTATGTTGTGGAGAACTATGTTGTGGAGAACTATGTTGTGAAGAACTATATTGTGGAGAACTATGTTGTGGAGAACTATATTGTGGAGAACTATGTTGTGGAGAACTATATTGTGGAGAACTATGTTGTGGAGAACTATGTTGTGGAGAACTATGTTGTGGAGAATTATGTTGTGGAGAACTATATTGTGGAGAACTATATTGTGGAGAACTATGTTGTGGAGAACTATGTTGTGGAGAATTATGTTGTGGAGAACTATATTGTGGAGAACTATGTTGTGGAGAACTATGTTGTGGAGAATTATGTTGTGGAGAAAATCTATATTATTGAAATAGTGCTGGTTTTCACCCACCCTGAGCAAGGGCCATTGCTGCTACGTAGACAGCGGGGAACCTGTCTTGCAAACCAAGTCAATCCCAGACAGAAAGATTTCACTGCACAATTTCACATAGCGATGTACCGTGAAATAATCCAACTGCTTTTAACCTTGACGATCAAAGAGAGATGTGACTAACTCTTGGCTAACTGAAAATATGAAATCAGAAAACAACAACATATGCTACCTAGAAATAAATCATAATTGAGCATTTGTCAACAATGGGTTTTTCATCCAAGCTAAATGCAAATGGCTGATAGTGGAATGACGTTTGTTTTCACAAAATAATGGTTTTGCCTTAGGCTGTGTGTCCATGGCTTTACAATATAAACAGAGAGTTGTGCAGTAGTTCATGGCAGTGGGTGGAGTGAAGCAAGGGTTTGTAAGGTGTTCGTTAGGTCAGACAGAGGGGAGAATTTGTGTTTAAAATCACACCTTAAGACTTACATACTTAGAGTGGATGACGCTCTGATGATACTCTTTGAAGGTTTTTCTTTTCTCAGAGAATCGTTTCTTTGAAGAGTCTAAATCAGTTGTCAATTTAACATGAGAGGTGGGATATTGAATCCATAGCATTCATTTTTAAGAACATCAAGGTCTGTCACGTTGTAGAATGATTAGAAGACAGGCGCAGGAATAAGTATTAGGGGTTTTATTACTCCACCCAACACAAACACGTATATACAGTGGGGAGAACAAGTATTTGATAAACTGCCGATTTTGCAGGTTTTCCTACTTACAAAGCATGTAGAGGTCTGTCATTATGCAAATTAATTACTTAAAAATCATACAATGTGATTTTCTGGATTTTTGTTTTAGATTCAGTCTCTCACAGTTGAAGTGTACCTATGATAAAAATTACAGACCTCTACATGCTTTGTAAGTAGGAAAACCTGCAAAATCAGCAGTGTATCAAATACTTGTTCTCCCCACTGTATATACAAAAGGGATGTGACCCAAACAAAGAGTGAGGTGTAACCTTTACACAATACACGGGATGAGATCCGTAAACAACAACAGCACAATACACGGTACTCACGAGACCAACGGACATGGGACAATAATCAACAAGGACAATGGGGAACAGAGGGCACATATATACACATACTAATCAGGGGGACTGGGAACCAGGTGTGCGTAATGAGACAAGACATTCCGGGGTTGGTGGTAATGATCCATGTCAGTGACGCCTAGAAAGCTGGTGACGTAGACCTCCGGAACTAGTGAACCGCAGGAACCCAGCACCGCTCCTCTGGGCTGTACCCCTCCCAGTCGATGAGGTACTGGAGATGCCCCGCCCGACGCCTTGAATCCAGGACTTCACGGACCGAGATACACCGGACCTCCACTGGCCTGAGGAGAGACATGAAAAGTCAGGTTAATGCGGTAATCAGCAGGGAGTTGCAAATGATACTTTACCTAATTAACCCTCCTCAGGACTTTAAATGGCCCCACAAACCACGGGCTCAGCAAAAAACAAAAAAAACAGGCGCCTCACTGCGGTGGCGGTCGGCCTGTTTACTTGTGCCGACGCACGGCCCGCTGGAGACGAGTGTGCGCAGCGTTCCAGATATCCTCAGCGCGCCTAAACCACTTGTCCACTGCAGGGACCTCGGTCTGGCTCGGATGCCAAGGTACCAGGGCCGGAGGAGTGGCAGAGGGAATTCTGCACATACTCAGCCCAAGGTAGAAATTCCACCCACTCCCCCGGCCGGTCCTGACAGTAACACCTCAGGAACCTGCCCACTTCCTGATTGACCCTCTCCACCTGCTCATTAGCTTGAGGACGGTACCCGGAGGTGAGACTGACCGTGACTCCCAGGCGTTCCATGAACGCTTTCCATACGCGTGAGGTGAACTGAGGACCACGGTCTGACACAATGTCCTCTGGGATCCAGTAGTGCCAGAAGACTTGCGTAAAGAGAGCCTCCGCAGTTTGCATGGCCGACGGGAGCCCAGGCAGAGGAAGGAGGCGACAAGCTTTGGAAAACCGGTCCACAACGACGAGAACAATGGTGTTCCCTTGGGAGGGGGGAAGGTCAATGACAAAGTCCACCGAGAGGTGAGACCAGGGTCGTTGTGGAATCAGCAGGGGAAGGAGCTTTCCATAAGGGAGGTGTCTGGGTGTCTTAGACTGGGCACAGATGGAGCAGGAAGAGACGTAAACCCGGACATCCCTAGAAAGCCGGTGACGTAGACCTCCGGAACTAGTGAACGGAATGAGCAGCAGTACTGGGGGGATCCGTGACTTAGGAGAACTCCGAAATTCAGAAATGTATACAGTATTGAGATATACGCAACACACTGCAGAAAGTGACTGATGCCAGAGCGCAAACTGCCAACGCCTCAGACTCTCTTAGTCTATCCTGACGTAACTCAGTGGATGTGATGATATGAGTAGGTGGATGAAAAGATTTTTTAATCATAATAATATTTCCTCTTTCCCTCTTATCGTTGAGAGGCTCTGGAGACAGCAGGCCCAAACCAGCCAGCGTCTCTTCAGCGTCTCAGAGCATCTCAGATTATGCGTCCCAAATGGGACCCTATTCCCTATGTAGGAATAGAGCCCTTTGGGCCCAGGTAAAAATGTGTTAACTACATAGGGATTATTGTGCTATTTAGGACAGTCAGACAACCCTCCACTCCAGGCCCAGGGTGTTTTTAACACTGACACCAGCCACGCGTGAACATGAAGTTACTTTCATAATGTATAACCACAGGGAGGAGAAATCATTCACACTTCCATAACTACAGCATGCAGCCCCTCCTCATACTTTGCAGTAAATCAGGGGTTCTCAAACTTTGTGGGGCCGGGGACCCCTTTTGTGATAGCAAATTCATCAGGCACCTCCTCATAATATGGGAGGCAGGTAGCCTAGTGGTTAAAAGCATTGGGCCAGTAACCGAAAGGTCACTGGTTCAAATCCCAGAGCCAGCAGGTGGAAAAATCTGCCATTCTGCCCTTGAGCAAGGCAGTTAACCCCCAACAACAACTGCTCCCCAGGTGCCGATGACATCGATTAAGGCAGCCCCCCGCACCTCTCTCATTCACAGGGGTTGGGTTAAATGCAGAAGACACATTTTGGTTGAATGCATTGTTGTACAACTGACTAGATACCCCCTTTTCCCATAAACAGAACACAAGTCGAGTGAGATAAAAATAGCATACAAGGAGTTGTACTATGACTTCGGCAGTGCATGGTCGGACAAACCAAGTTTCGGTCCCTGGGAAGGAACATTTTAAAGGCCCACCTCTTGGCATCGGAGAGAACATTTTCCAGTTTTCAAGCTAATTTCCTGCAATTCAACAGATTTTGTCATGGGGCACAGATTTTTTGTTGTTGCAACTTTCAATCTAATATCCTGCATAAAAAATTTAAAAAACATCCATGAGGCAGAGAGAAAACTTTCCCACGGTAAACGTTATGAAATGCTGTGCCATTATGCCGAATTTAAATTGTAAGGCCTTTTAACTTGCAGGGATGGGCACTCTCGAATGTCTTGATTATAGGCTAATTTCTCTGTTCTCTATTTCTATCATGTTAAATATTAGCCACTATCAGTATTGACCGTCAGTAGGCCTAATAACCACACATATTCAACTGCCAATTTACTGTTAGTTCCCTTCAGTTGGTATAACCTACATTATCATTCCATTTCATTACATTGTTTTGTGTACCTTAATTTGCTTCCTCTGTAAATGCCATCATACGCCGTGTGGTTGTTGCTGAGGATCATTAGTAACAAACAGTTGATAATATATATATATATATAAAGGCCAATTAAAACGTTATGGAGAAGAGCGCAGACCAACAGTTTAAATCCGACGCAATATTTGGCTGTGTCATCACACAGTTCCATGGTTAGTGCAGGCAATAGACAAGGGTATAGCCTACTATTGTACACTATTCTCCGTATTATAATTCTATGTACACTAATCTTCCAACATTACCATGGGTTAAAGAACTGGATGTAACAATTTTCTGAATGAATCAAACCACTGTTTTCTTTCTTTCATGCGCAAAGGCTCTTCAAACCAGTGTTTTATGATTTATAAATACTTACCTCACCCTAAATAATCTACAAGATCAGAGTATTTTTAAATCTACCAACTGGTGCTGCAACGGAGATGAATATGCATATATTTAGATGGCTTTCTTTCATTGATCCCTAATATTCTGAACCCGTTCTTTCAATATATTCTATTGAATCTGTCTACAAGATTTCTAACTAAAAGGTACACTGTATTTAAAGAGATGGCTTAAGATAAATTTACTGAAAACCCTATTGAATGAAAACTCCACGAGAAAATCTATTGGCTAGCAAGTGGGAGGGTTTAAGCAGTTGAATTATATTTATTCAGCGGGCGCAAGGGAACCTCCCCTGCAAAGCCTGTAACGCACCTTCTTAAGGTAAGTCTGTATACCAACTACTGAGAAGTGCGTATTAAAGGTGTGCATAAGAAAATAGTAATTTCCTAAAATCGGAATTGGGCCCTTAAAACTGTATGTTGTTGTTAATAATATTCATAAAATAAATTGATTGTATTTTTTATATATACTGAACAAAATATAAACGCAACATGCATCAATTTCAATGATTTTACTGAGTTACAAATTCATTAGGCCCTAATCTATGGATACCACATGACAGGTAGCTTAGTGGTTAAGAGCGTTGTACCAGTAACCGAAACGTCGCTGGTTCTAATCCCCAAGCCGACTAGGTGAAAAATCTGTCGATGTGCCCTTGAGCAAGGAACTTAACCCTAATTGCTCCTGTAAGTCGCTCTGGATAAGAGCGTCTGCTAAATGACCAATTTATTTATTTAATTTACTGGGCAGGGGCGCAGCCATGGCTGGGCCTGGGAGGGCATAGGCTCACCCACTTGGGAGGCAGGCCTACCCACTGGGGAGCCAGGCCCAGCCAATCAGAATGAGTTTTTCCCCACAAAAGGGCGTTTATTACAGACAGAAATACTCCTCAGTTTCATCAGCTGTCTGGGTGGCTGGTCTCAGATGATCACGCAGCTGTCGAAGCGGGATGTGGAGGTCCTGGGCTGGCGTGGTTACACGAGGTCTGCGGTTGTGAGGCCGGTTGGACATACTGCCAAATTCTCTAAAGGAGGCGGCTTATGGTAGAGAAATTAACATTAAATTATCTGGCAACAACTCTGGTGGACATTCCTGCAGTCAGAATGCCAATTGCACGCTACCTCAAAACTTGAGACATCTGTGGCATTGTGTTGTGTGACAAAACTGCACATTTTAGAGTGGCCTTTTATTGTCCCCAGCACAAGGTGCACCGGTGTAATGATCACGCTGATTAATCAGATTCTTGATATGCCACACCTGTCAGGTGGATGGATTATCTTGGCAAAGGATACATGCTCTACTAACAGGGATGTAAACACATTTGTACACAACATTTGAGAGAAATTAGTTTTTTGTGCATATGGAAAAATTCTGGGACCTTTTATTTCAGCTCATGAAACATGAGACAAATGTGTGCACAACATTTGAGAGAAATTAGTTTTTTGTGCATATGGAACATTTCTGGGACCTTTTATTTCAGCTCATGAAACATGAGACAAATGTGTGCACAACATTTGAGAGAAATTTGTTTTTTGTGCATATGGAACATTTCTGGGACCTTTTATTTCAGCTCAAGAAACATGGGACCGACACTTATATTTTTATTCAGTATATTTTGAGATCTGGCCGTGGAGCCCATGCAATACCTCCCACTTTAAGAACCCCTGAGTAAATCATGAAGCTGGAGGGTTTCTTTAGGTGTGGCTAGGTTAAACTAGACACTGGCTTCATTCCAAACAGCACCATGTTCCCTATGAAGTGCACTATTAAGTACTGCACTATATAGGGAATGGGGAGCCATTTAAGACACAGCTACTGCCTTGATTATGTACTTTATCAGTCAGAACCTTCCAGTCATTTCTGGACTTGTTCCCATTTCCATCACGTCTCCATCCACACAGTGGTCCACAGAGGGGAACTGTCTCTCTCTACAAGGCTTTACTCAGTCTTCCCTTCTTTAGAAGACTGTTTTCAGGGCTTGATAAATCTTCTCCCCCTTGATAAGCCTTACTGCTTACTGTTTCCCCTTAACTCCCACCATTTGGATACCCCCCAGCAGTTTCCAAAATCCATCTCCCTAATCTCTCTGTCTGTCTCTCTCTAAAGCAGTAAAAATGGTGCTGTGCTGAAACAGACCCAGAACTCAGCAGCTAGCCCTAAGCCCTCCATGCCTCTCTGTCTGGACAAAGTAAAGCTCAGCATCAGCGGTGGCAGAAAAGTCTCCCCCCTGCAGTCGAGTTCTCTCTCTCTCTCTCTCTCTCTCTCTCTCTCTCTCTCTCTCTCTCTCTCTCTCTCTCTCTCTCTCTCTCTCTCTCTCTCTCTCTCTCTCTCTCTCTCTCTCTCTCTCTCTCTTCCCCCTTCTCTCTCTCTCTCTCTCTCTCTCTCTCTCTCTCTCTCTCTCTCTCTCTCTCCCCCCCTCTCTCTCTCTCTCTCTCTCTCTCTCCCCCCCCCTCTCTCTCTCTCTCTCTCTCTCTCTCTCTCTCTCTCTCTCTCTCTCTCTCTCTCTCTCTCTCTCTCTCTCATGGATACTGTGGTCATCACAGCTTCAGGGGAGTGCAGCCTGAGCTAGAACCTGAGTTCCGGATTGGACACATTACTTCCCATCCCATCACCGGTCACTAATCCCCAACAATCCTGTGGCGGTTCCAGGCAAATCCTTCCTCCTGATGTGTCTGTCTTTCCAGTCTCTCTGTCTGCTGATGGAAAGTGTATTGTGAAGTAATGGAGAATATCAGGTTGAGTGACACTCTAACTTTAATCTTGCTTTGAGTTTCTATACACCCGCAGGACGTGGTGTGACACATACAGTATCTCTCTTTGGGTGTCTGGCTCTGCTTCATATAATTAGACTTTGTAGAAACTGTAACACATGCAGATATCTGCCATCCAAGTTGAAAATGATAGGAGAATTGTGTAGAATTGTGTAGCTAAAAGGGTTTTTAGATCCGCTGATCCATTTCTTTTTTTCACAATGTATGAGGGGCTTTATGTTGATCCGGCCCTGGATGATCCTACCTCCTTAGGGATTCCACCCCATCAATAAATCACATAGCATTAACATAAGAATAACATAGAATACCAAAAACAGGTAGAATCGTATTGTTGCAGTTTCACAGTGTGCCGTGTCTAATCTTTTAAAATCAACATTTCTATGTTTATTGATTTCAATATGTCCCCTGCTGCATGAAAAGAGACAAATATAATTAATCACTGAAACATTTGGATTCTATCAACCCAATAGGGACCTTTTTTCTTGACTTGAGGGGACAAATAATAATACATTTAAAAAATTGTGACAGTAAAAAGACAAGAATTGTTTGTGCCGTGCATGGATTAAATTATGATTGCAGATTGACAGCGTGAAATAAAAACATTGTGCTTTGGTTAAAATCAATTAGCAGATATTTTAAAATGTCAGGCAGTGTAGACACTAGGCAGGCAGTTGTTCAGTGCGGAGCTGGGGCTGACAACCAGGGTCTCAGTGGACTCTAGTTGCGTCCCAAATGGCACCCTTTCCTGTTATTGTGCACTGGTCAAAAGTGGATGGTTGGTGGCCTGGCGGCTGAGAGCTTGGGCCGGTGGCCGATTAGTCGCTGGTTCGGGTCCCCGATTTGACTTGGCGGGAGATCTGTCGATGTGCCCTTGGGCGGGGCACTTGAACCTGGTTGGTCCTGTGGTTCGCTCTGAATGGGAGTGTCTGCTAGATGACTGAATGTAATGTAAATGTTGAGTGGCTTCACTCTAGGTAGATTGTATGTTTTAAAAGGAAATAGGGTGTCATTTGGGACAGAGCCTCTGACAGACCAATGTTCCCCACACTTGGCCTGGGATGAAATGCTGGAATTCTGGGGGTGATACTGTATGTGCCAAAGAATCTGTTTCTAAATACAACACCACTTTCATATGCAGCATGCCCTGGAGCCAAGGGGAGTTTTGGGCCAAGCCATGCACCACTAATAAAGATCAGCAGTTCCTATGATGTGAGACAGTCTGCTCTGTTCCACTGCTTTCATGCTGTAAACATGTAATAATATCATATTCACCACCAATGACAATAACCTAACCACATTACACTATGCAAGCATCATTCCCCCACAGGTGAGGTGAACTGACTAAGGTTCTGTTCCAACATCCATGCTAGCATACTACCTAGAATTAAACAATGTATTAGGCATGCATTCTAACTAATTTCCCCACTCAATTCCCGCCTTGGGAAGATTTACCTGATTTTCACCACTCCCCCCATATTGCCCTTTGGTCCAGGTTTAGAGTTGTCTGGGCCTAATGCTAACTACAGTGTGACAGCTTTCCCCTGTCTCTTCCACCTCTAGCTCTCCACTTCCATTAGCACCAGGGGCCCCTAACTACAGCCCTACCCAGGGGTCAGGGCCCCTCACTGTGGCCGTAATTCGGCACACTGAGCCTGAACACTGGAGAACCAGCAGACATCACACTCACCTAATTAATTGTCATCCAATTTAATACCAAATTACACTAAGGTGAAACCTAATAGACAAATCCGTCAAACATGAACCTAATAAGGACCCTTCTCGCTTTCTGTCTCCCCCCCCCCCCTCTCTCTCTGTGTGTCAGGATGGGGGGGAAGTGTTAATCGCTTCCTTTTAAATGTATAACCCCCATTACGCTGAACTTGTTCTAGGGTTTCATTCACAATGTCTTACCATAGAGGACACTGGGACTCTTTATCATGTTCTTATTTGATTATTATTCTTAAGATCCTTGGTGAAGGCTGGCGTAATTCCCTAATTGAATGTATGTAACTGTCTCATCAAAACAGAATCAGTCATTAATATGGCTCTGCTTCGACCTCCACCACGTCAGCACTCTGCCGCTGCCCAGACTAACTACTCTACTTTGCCCTGCTGGTTCCATTAGCCCTTTCTTATCGTCCTTTATGGCTGCATCCGAAATAGCACCCTATTCCTATTGGGCTCTGGTCAAAAGTAGTGAACATTAAAGGAAACATTGTGCCATTTCGGACACATACAGCGCATTCGGAAAGTATTCAGACCCCTTGACCTTTTCCACATTTTGTTACGTTATAGCCTAATTCTAAAATTGATTAAATAAACAATTTTCCTCATCAATCTACAAACAATACCCCATAATGACAAAGCAAAAACAGGTTTTTAGAAATGTTTGCAAATGTATTAAAAATAAAAAACTGAAATACCTTATTTACATAAGTATTCAGACACTTTGCTGTGAGACTCGAAATTGAGCTCAGGTGCATCCTGTTTCCATTGATCATCCTTAAGATGTTTCTACAACTTGATTGGAGTCCAGCTGTGGTAAATTGGACATGATTTGGAAAGGCACACAGTCCCACAGTTGACAGTGCATGTCAGAGCAAAAACCAAGCCATGAGGTCGAAGGAATTGTCCGTAGAGCTCCGAGACAGGAGCTTGTGTCGACGCACAGATCTGGGGAACGGTACCAAAAAATATCTGCAGCATTGAAAGTCCCCAAGAACACAGTGGCCTCCATCATTCTTAAATGGAAGAAGTTTGGAACCACCAAGACTAGAGCTGGCGAACGGCCAAACTGAGCAATTGGGGGAGAAGGGCCTTGGTCAGGGAGGTAACCAAGAACACGATGGTCACTCTGACAGAGCTCCAGAGTTCCTCTGTGGAAATGGGAGAACCTTCCAGAAGGACAATCATCTCTGCAGCACTCCACCAATCAGTCCTTTATGGTAGAGTGGCCAGACGGAAGCCACTCCTCAGTAAAAGGCGCATGACAGCCTGCTTGGAGTTTGCCAAAAGGCACCTAAAGACTCTCAGACCATGAGAAACAAGATTCTCTGGTCTGATGAAACCAAGATTGAACTCTTTGGCCTGAATGCCAATCGTCACGTCTGGAGGAATCCTGGCACCATCCCTACAGTGAAGCATGGTGGTGGCAGCATCCACAGCCAAGACAACGCTGGAGTGGCTTTGGGACAAGTCTCTGAATGTCCTTGAGTTGCCCAGCCAGAGCCTGGACATGAACCCAATCGAACATCTCCAGAGAGACCTGAAAATAGCTGTGCAGCGATGCTCCTCTTCCAACCTGAGAGAGCTTGAGAGGATCCGCAGAGAAGAATGGGAGAAACTCCCCAAATACAGCTGTGCCAAGCTTGTAGCGTCATACCGAAGAAGACTCGAGGCTGTAATCGCTGCCAAAGGTGATCAACAAAGACCTGGGTAAAGGGTCTGAATAGAAAACTGAAATATCATTTGCAAAAATGTCTAAAAACCAGTTTTTGCTTTGTCATTATGGGGTATTGTGTGTAGATTGATGAGGAAAACAATCAATTTAATCCATTTTAGAATTAGCCTCCTCATAGCTGCCACAGATAGACAGGAATATTTATCTTAAGATAAATTGAATCATTTTCAAAATATCAATTACTTATTTCGCAGTTGTTCATAAAGTTGCAGGTATGATGTATATCTATCAAGCATCCAAGGTTCTGTTGGTTAAAACACTGAACAAAATAACTATATTTCATTATACGGAAAAGCCATCATCAGACACATTTATAGATAGATGTCTCTGACATTTGAAAAATGTATTTCCATATATCCATTGAGGGCATATTATTAACACAGAGAGAGAGAGAGAGGCAGAATGATATGACACACTATTATTCTGTTTGCTGTTTCCCCCCTCTCCCACACATACACTATATACTGTATACAAAAGTATGTGTACACCCCTTGAAATTAGTGGATTCAGCTATTTCAACCACACCGGTTGCTAACAGGTGCATAAAATCGAGCACACAGCCATGCAATCTCCATAGACAAACATTGGCAGTAGAAAGGCCTTACTGAAGAGCTAAGTGACTTTCAACGTGGCACCGTCATAGGATGCCACCTTTCCAACAAGTCAGTTCGTCAAATGTATGCCCTGCTAGAGCTGCCCCGGTCAACTGTAAGTACTGTTATTGTGAAAAGGGAACGTCTAGAAGCAACAACGGCTCAGCCGCGAAGTGGTAGCCCACAAAAGCTCACAGAATGGAACCACAGAGTGCTGAAGCGCGTATCGTGTAAGAAACGTCTGTCCTCCGTTGCAACACTCACTACCAAGTTCCAAACTGCCTCTGGAAGCAATGTCAGCACAATAACTGAAATGGGTTTCCATGGCTGAGCAGCCACACACAAGCCTAAGATCACCATGCGCAATGCCAAGCGTCGGCTGGAGTGGTGTAAAGCTCGCCGTCATTGGACTCTGGAGCAGTGGAAGCGCGTTCTCTGGAGTGATGAATGGTGTTTCACCATCTGGCAGTCCGACGGACGAATCTGGGTTTGGCGGATGCCAGGAGAACGCTACCTGCCCCAATGCATAGAGGCTACTGTAATGTTTGGTGGAGGAGGAATAATGGTCTGGGGCTGTTTTTCATGGTTCGGGCTAGGCCACTTAGTTCCAGTGAAGGGAAATCTTAACATTCTAGAAGATTCTGTACTTCCAACTATGTGGCAACAGTTTGGGGAAGGCCCTTTCCTGTTTCAGCATGACAATGCTCCTGTGCACAAAGCGATGTCCATACAGAAATAGTTTGTCGAGATCGGTGTGGAAGAACTTGACTGGCCTGTACAGAGCCCTGACCTCAACCCCATCGAACAACTTTGGGATGGATTGGAACGCCGACTGCGAGCCAGGCCTAATCGCCCAACATCAGTGCCCGACCTCACTAATGCTCTTGTGGCTGAATGGAAGCAAGTCCCTGCAGCAATGTTCCAACATCTAGTGGAAAGCCTTCCCAGAAGAGTGGAGGCTGTTATAGCAGCAAAGGGGGGACCAGCTCCATATTAATGCCCATGATTTTGGAATGAGATGTTCAACGAAGCAGGTGTCCACATACTTTTGGTCATGTAGTGTATGTCACAGTTTTGAAGGTAATCATCTAGCATTTCCCATCTCAGAACACTATCAGAAAACATGATGTTGTTGAGGGCACTGACCTGGAATCAGGTATACATTTCCAGATATGAATAATAGACATTTGAGTCATATTTCCTGGTAATGTAACCCATTGTGAAAATTCTGTTAATTGACTACAGCTCAGGGTTCAACACCATAGTGCCCTCCAAACTCATCACTAAGCTAAGGACCCTGGGACTGAACACCTCTCTTTGCAACTGGATCCTGAACATCCTGACGGGCCGCCCCCAGGTGGTGAGGGTAGGCAACAACACATCCGCCACGCTGACCCTCAACACAGGGGCCCCTCAGGGGGGCGTGCTTAGTCTCCTCCTGTACTCCCTGTTCACCCACGACTGCATTGCCATGCACTACTCCAACACCATCAGTAAGTTTCCCAGTACATCACTGGGTCCGAGCTCCCTGCCATCCAGGACCGCTATACCAGGCGGTGTCAGAGGAAGGACCTAAAAACTGTCAAAGATCCAAGTCATAGACTGTTCACTCTGCTACCGCACGGCAAGCGGTACCAGAGCTCCATGTCTGAGACCAGAATGCTCCTGAACAGCTTCTACCCCCTACTGCTGAACAGTTCATCAAATGGCTACCCTGACTATTTGCATTGACCCCTTTTTATTTACTGACTCTCTTGCACCGGGTCTATGCACACTCACTAGACTCTACCCACACACTCACACATACCACACTGACACTCCAACATGCACAGACACACTTACATGCACACACACACACACACTACATACAAAAAACACACATACAAATTGACGATACACACACACTCACACATAGACACATGCTGCTACTCTGTTTATTATCTATCCTGATTGCCTAGTCACTTTTACCCCTACCTACATGTACATATTACCTCAATTACCTCAACTACCTCATACCCCTGCACATTGACTCGGTACCTGTACTCCTTGTATATAGTCTCGTTATTGTTATTTTATTGTTTTACTATTTCCTTTTTATTTTTTTATTTTTTTACTCTGCATTGTTGGGAAAGGGCTTGTAAGTAAGCATTTCACGGTAGTCTACACCTGTTGTATTTGGCACCTGACAAGTACAATTTGATTTGATCATTATGGTGCAAATAGCATACAGAAGCAACGGACGTAATAGTGATATGATAACATCTCTGCATTTTATGATTGATCAAACTACAGGATCTAACAGGCATTTACATCTATTACCGACTCAGACCTAAACACTGTGCTGTAGGAGGGAAGACGTGAATATGAGAGAAACATTTTAATATTTGGCGGAAAAACAGATCAGAAAAATTATCATAGTTACAGTGTATCTTTAACAGAGACAGTGTGTATCAGTGTGTATCTTTAACAGGGACAGTGTGTATCTTTAACAGTGACAGTGTGTTTTAGTGTGTATCAGTGTGTATATTTCATAGTGACAGTGTGTATCTTTAACAGTGACAGTGTGTATCAGAGTGTATCTTTAACAGTGACTGTGTGTATCTTTAACAGTGACAGTGTGTATCAGTGTGTATCTTTAACAGTGACAGTGTGTATCAGTGTGTATCTTTAACAGTGACAGTGTGTATCAGTGTGTATCTTTAACAGTGACAGTGTGTATCAGAGTGTATCTTTAACAGTGACTGTGTGTATCTTTAACAGTGACAGTGTGTATCAGTGTGTATCTTTAACAGTGACAGTGTGTATCAGTGTGTATCTTTAACAGTGACAGTGTGTATCAGTGTGTATCTTTAACAGTGACAGTGTGCATCAGTGTGTATCTTTAACAGTGACAGTGTGTATCAGAGTGTATCTTTAACAGTGACTGTGTGTATCTTTAACAGTGACAGTGTGTATCAGTGTGTATCTTTAACAGTGACAGTGTGTATCAGTGTGTATCTTTAACAGTGTGTATCTTTAACAGTGACAGTGTGTATCAGTGTGTATCTTTAACAGTGACTGTGTGTATCAGTGTGTATCTTTAACAGTGACAGTGTGTATCTTTAACAGTGACAGTGTGTATCAGTGTGTATCTTTAACAGTGACAGTGTGTATCTTTAACAGTGACAGTGTGTATCAGTGTGTATCTTTAACAGTGACAGTGTGTATCAGTGTGTATCTTCAACAGTGACAGTGTGTATCAGTGTGTATCTTTAACAGTGACTGTGTGTATCTTTAACAGTGACAGTGTGTATCAGTGTGTATCTTTAACAGTGACAGTGTGTATCTTTAACAGTGACAGTGTGTATCTTTAACAGTGGCAGTGTGTATCAGTGTGTATCTTTAACAGTGACAGTGTGTATCAGTGTGTATCTTTAACAGTGACAGTGTGTATCAGTGTGTATCTTTAACAGTGACTGTGTGTATCTTTAACAGTGACAGTGTGTATCAGTGTGTATCTTTAACAGTGACAGTGTGTATCTTTAACAGTGACAGTGTGTATCAGTGTGTATCTTTAACAGTGACAGTGTGTATCAGTGTGTATCTTTAACAGTGACAGTGTGTATCAGTGTGTATCTTTAACAGTGACAGTGTGTATCAGTGTGTATCTTTAACAGTGACAGTGTGTATCCGTGTGTATCTTTAACAGTGACAGTGTGTATCAGTGTGTATCTTTAACAGTGACAGTGTGTATAAGTGTGTATCTTTAACATTGACAGTGTGTATCAGTGTGTATCTTAACAGTGACAGTGTGTATCTTTAACAGTGACAGTGTGTATCAGTGTGTATCTTTAACAGTGACAGTGTGTATCAGTGTGTATCAGTGTGTATCTTTAACAGTGACAGTGTGTATCTTTAACAGTGACAGTGTGTATCAGTGTGTATCTTTAACAGTGACAGTGTGTATCATTGTGTATCTTTAACAGTGACAGTGTGTATCTTTAACAGTTACAGTGTGTATCTTTAACAGTGACAGTGTGTATCAGTGTGTATCTTTAACAATGACAGTGTGTATCAGTGTGTATCTTTAACAGTGACAGTGTGTATCATTGTGTATCTTTAACAGTGACAGTGTGTATCTTTAACAGTGACAGTGTGTATCTTTAACAGTGACAGTGTGTATCAGTGTGTATCTTTAACAGTGACAGTGTGTATCAGTGTGTATCTTTAACAGTGACAGTGTGTATCAGTGTGTATCTTTAACAGTGACAGTGTGTATCTTTAACAGTGACAGTGTGTATCAGAGTTTATCTTTAACAGTGACAGTGTGTATCAGTGTGTATCTTTAACAGTGACAGTGTGTCTCTTTAACAGTGACAGTGTGTATCAGTGTGTATCTTTAACAGTGACAGTGTGTATCAGTGTGTATCTTTAACAGTGACAGTGTGTATCTTTAACAGTGACAGTGTGTATCAGTGTGTATCTTTAACAGTGACAGTGTGTATCAGTGTGTATCTTTAACAGTGACAGTGTGTATCAGTGTGTATCTTTAACAGTGTCAGTGTGTATCTTTAACAGTGACAGTGTGTATCTTTAACAGTGACAGTGTGTATCTTTAACAGTGACAGTGTGTATCAGTGTGTATCTTTAACAATGACAGTGTGTATCAGTGTGTATCTTTAACAGTGACAGTGTGTATCATTGTGTATCTTTAACAGTGACAGTGTGTATCTTTAACAGTTACAGTGTGTATCTTTAACAGTGACAGTGTGTATCAGTGTGTATCTTTAACAGTGACAGTGTGTATCAGTGTGTATCTTTAACAGTGACAGTGTGTATCAGTGTGTATCTTTAACAGTGACAGTGTGTATCTTTAACAGTGACAGTGTGTATCTTTAACAGTGACAGTGTGTATCAGTGTGTATCTTTAACAGTGACAGTGTGTATCAGTGTGTATCTTTAACAGTGACAGTGTGTATCAGTGTGTATCTTTAACAGTGACAGTGTGTATCTTTAACAGTGACAGTGTGTATCTTTAACAGTGACAGTGTGTATCAGTGTGTATCTTTAACAGTGACAGTGTGTATCAGTGTGTATCTTTAACAGTGACAGTGTGTATCAGTGTGTATCTTTAACAGTGACAGTGTGTATCTTTAACAGTGACAGTGTGTATCAGTGTGTATCTTTAACAGTGACAGTGTGTATCTTTAACAGTGACAGTGTGTATCAGTGTGTATCTTTAACAGTGACAGTGTGTATCAGTGTGTATCTTTAACAGTGACAGTGTGTATCAGTGTGTATCTTTAACAGTGACAGTGTGTATCAGTGTGTATCTTTAACAGTGACAGTGTGTATCAGTGTGTATCTTTAACAGTGACAGTGTGTATCAGTGTGTATCTTTAACAGTGACAGTGTGTATCAGTGTGTATCTTTAACAGTGACAGTGTGTATCTTTAACAGTGACAGTGTGTATCAGTGTGTATCTTTAACAGTGACAGTGTGTATCAGTGTGTATCTTTAACAGTGGCAGTGTGTATCAGTGTGTATCTTTAACAGTGACAGTGTGTATCAGTGTGTATCTTTAACAGTGACAGTGTGTATCAGTGTGTATCTTTAACAGTGACAGTGTGTATCAGTGTGTATCTTTAACAGTGACAGTGTGTATCAGTGTGTATCTTTAACAGTGACAGTGTGTATCAGTGTGTATCTTTAACAGTGACAGTGTGTATCTTTAACAGTGACAGTGTGTATCAGTGTGTATCTTTAACAGTGACAGTGTGTATCAGTGTGTATCTTTAACAGTGACAGTGTGTATCAGTGTGTATCTTTAACAGTGACAGTGTGTATCAGTGTGTATCTTTAACAGTGACAGTGTGTATCAGTGTGTATCTTTAACAGTGACAGTGTGTATCAGTGTGTATCTTTAACAGTGACAGTGTGTATCAGTGTGTATCTTTAACAGTGACAGTGTGTATCTTTAACAGTGACAGTGTGTATCAGTGTGTATCTTTAACAGTGACAGTGTGTATCAGTGTGTATCTTTAACAGTGACAGTGTGTATCAGTGTGTATCTTTAACAGTGACAGTGTGTATCAGTGTGTATCTTTAACAGTGACAGTGTGTATCTTTAACAGTGACAGTGTGTATCTTTAACAGTGACAGTGTGTATCAGTGTGTATCTTTAACAGTGACAGTGTGTATCAGTGTGTATCTTTAACAGTGACAGTGTGTATCAGTGTGTATCTTTAACAGTGACAGTGTGTATCAGTGTGTATCTTTAACAGTGACAGTGTGTATCAGAGTGTATCTTTAACAGTGACAGTGTGTATCTTTAACAGTGACAGTGTGTATCTTTAACAGTGACAGTGTGTATCTTTAACAGTGGCAGTGTGTATCAGTGTGTATCTTTAACAGTGACAGTGTGTATCAGTGTGTATCTTTAACAGTGACAGTGTGTATCAGTGTGTATCTTTAACAGTGACAGTGTGTATCAGTGTGTATCTTTAACAGTGACAGTGTGTATCAGTGTGTATCTTTAACAGTGACAGTGTTTTGTTGTTGTTTTAGGAAAGAGATAATAGGGGAGTCCTCCCCCTCTCACAGCTAATCCTTGCCAGCCAGGTCCCGTAAACAAACAGGCAAAGTAAGATTAATCACAATGCGTAGATGGTGTTCCCAGTTTAATAATCAGTATTGATTATTGTCACCTTATATCTGTAGGAACAGCTGCTGTCTCAGAGGAACGATCAACTTCAAGCTCCCTCTCCTCTCTCCTCACATACTATTCTTCTCTGTTGTATTCACTTTGAATAAATGACACTTTCCCAACCCCTTTGTTTTCCTGGGCTGTCTGAGTGACAGACAGCAGTCACAGATAGCATTAGCCTTGGGAGCTGTTGTGCGTAGAGGAAAAATAACAATATGTGTGTTGTGTGTGAGCAGTTTTGATGTTTTGATTACAGTGCCTTCAGAAAGTATTCATACCCCTTGACTTATTCCACATTTTGTTGGGTTACAGCCTGAATTCAAAATGTATTAAATTGTTCGTTTTTTCTCACCATCTACACACAATACCCCATAATGACAAAGTTAAAACATGTTTTTAGAAATGTTTGCACATGTTTACATAAGTATTCACACCCCTGAGTCAATACTTTGTAGAAGCACCGTTGGCAGCGATTACGGCCGTGAGTCTTTTTGGATAAGTCTCTAAGAGCTTTCCACACCCGGATTGGGCAACATTTGCCCATTATTCTTTTCAAAATTCTTCAAGCTCTGTCAAATTGGTTGTTGATCATGGCTAGAAAACCATTTTCAGGTCTTGCCATTGACTTTCAATTAGATTTAAGGCAAAACTGTAACTCGGCCACTCAATAACATTCCCTGTCTTCTTGGTAAACTACTCCAGTTTAGATTTGTCCTTGTGTTTTAGGTTATTGTCCTGCTGAAAGGTGAATTAATCTCCCAGTGAAGTGTCTGTTGGAAAGCAGACTGAACCAGGTTTTCCTCTAGGATTTTGCCAGTGCTTAGCTCCATTCCGTTTCTTTTTTATCCTGAAAAACTCCCCAGTCCTTAACGATTACAAGCATACCCATAACATGATGCAGCCACCACTATGCTTGAAAATATGGAGAGCGGTATTCAGTAATGTGTTGTATTGGATTTGCCCTATACATAACACCTTTGCCCTATACATAACACCATTTTTTGCAGTTTTACTTTAGTGCCTTGTTGCAAACATAATGCATGTTTTGGAATATGTTTTATTCTGTACTGGCTTCTTTGTGTTCCCCCTGTCAATTAGGTTAATAATGTGGAGTAACTACAATTTTGTTTATCCTATCGCAACCATTAAACTCTGCAACTGTTTAAAAGTCACCGTTGGCCTCATGGGGAAATCCCTGAGGGGTTTCCTTCCTCTCCGGCAACTGAGTTAGGAAGGACGCCTGTATCTTTGTAGTGACTGGGTGTATTGATACACCATCCAAAGTGTAATTAATAACTGCACCATGCTCAAAGGGATATTCAATGTCTGTTAGGTGCCCTTCTTTGCGAGGCATTGGAAAAGCTGCCTGGTCTTTGTGGTTGAATCTGTGTTTGAAATTCACTGCTCGACTAAGGGACCTTACAGATAATTGTATATGTGGGGTACAGAGATGAGGTAGTCATTCAAAAATCATGTTAAACACTATTATTGCACACATAGTGAGTCCAAGCAAATTTTTACTCCTCAACTTATTTGGGCTTGCCATAACGAAGGGGTTGAATACTTATTGACTCAAGAAATTTCAGCTTTTCATTTTTTATTAATTTGTAAACATACTAATAAAAATAAATCCACTTTGACATTATGGGGTATTGTGTGTAGGCCAGTGACAAAAAAAATCTACATTTAATCAATTTTAAATTCAGGCTGTAACACAACAAAATGTGGAAAAGGTCAAGGGGTGTGAATACTTTCTGAAGGCACTGTATGTGTGTGAGAGAAGGATTTACCGACTAGTACACCACATGTTGATTAAATGAACCATATAACCACACCGAGGGGAATTGAACTACGCTCCAACACAATAACATCACAGTGTTGAACAGAGATTAAGAACACGGAAACAAAGACTAAATCATAATTGACCTCTGACCTGTATTGTGGTGTGCTGCAGAGGGTATTAGGCTCAGATGGGCTTTTGGGTAATGGGAAATGAACAGTGCTGGGGGTTAGTCTGATTGAAAACATGGAGTCTGTGACCCCTAGGTTCCCCACTTTCTCAGACTCTCTCTCTCTCTCTCTCTCTCTCTCTCTCTCTCTCTCTCTCTCTCTCTCTCTCTCTCTCTCTCTCTCTCTCGCCTGAGGCAATGCAGCTGTGAGATTGAGAACCAGTAGGAGCTGTCTGATTGGCACGCACACTGCCATGACGATCTGAGAACATAAAGGGAAACTGTATTATATCGCAGTTCAGTCTGATACATCCAGTACAATTCCCATAAAAAAATCGATACATGAGAATGGTACACAAATACACATCATGTCTGGACTAATGCAAACCTGGCCAGTATTTACAAAACTATAGATTGGAGATTTCAGAATAGTCCAGTACAAGCTATTATGAGTGAACCCTTGGCAACAAGATCGTTCATGTTCACTTTGAGACCGCTGTACTACCATAATTGCACTATTAAGTTGTCAACGTTTAGTAAAAGCCTGCATTCCATGCCTAGCACAATGAAGTGCACGAAGAAATATACTGTTGGCATTATTGTGAAACAAAATTATCCAATCAATAAACAGATGGATGTGAATGCGATCACATTGTGACGGGGAGTTTAGTTCAGTTTATTCATCTCTCATTTCCATAGAACCATTGAGAAAACTGTTCAGAGCAGTCGAGACATATGGGGATAACAATGCACTCTAACTCTCTCACTCCTTTTCACTCCATTCGTTAGAAGTCAAACCATTCCCATTGTGGGGGATGGCAACTCTGCTGGGTTGGTCAATTAATAATCTTCGCAACATTTCATTCAGAATCAGATTGCAATTAAATAATGTTAAGAAAATAATAGAAAAAGCAGAGCGCCATACACGTGCACCATATTTTTTTTACACAAAATGTAGAAAGCAACTGAAATATTCCACAGAAACAAGGCATAGGTTAAAATTCTGAGCACTGGACTAAAGTACAAACAATCAATAATTTGCATGAATCATGGTGCTCAGAGACAGAAAAGCCTCCTCCCCACAGATACATGTGTGTTTGATATGCTTCAGCGACACACCATTACCATTCCTGGCTTGTGTTGAAGGCTCCATGGTGCCTCACCTCTCCTCAGCCCTCCTCAGCCTGGTGACTCACACAGATGGCTCGTTTTAGGGCCCCCCTCCCTGTGTACTCCCCCACAGGTGTCTGGGTCCTGACCCTCTCCCATCGGAACCCCTCTAATGTTGAATAATTTTCCCTCCCTTACCCCATCCTATACCCCCCCCTCCCCCCCGTACCGTAGAGGCACAGCCGCGTCTCTCAGCCTCTAATTTGTCGTAATTCTTACCACTCCTCTGTCATTCTTTCACGATTAAACTATTTCTCTCTCTCTCTCTCTCTCTCTCTCTCTCTCTCTCTCTCTCTCTCTCTCTCTCTCTCTCTCTCTCAATACCCTCCATAAACACCTGAGTGATTCCCACTATGTACAATAACAGAAACTACAGAACAGTAGAATGCAAAATTGTATCATATAATTCATACAGTAGGCATATGTTCGCTTTTCAGAGAGTGTAGGAATTTTAAGTGTCAGATGGAATAAGGCAGAAATTGGGAAATATTGGAAATTCTCATGTCAGGCAGTCGGTAATCGTGTCTCTGCACACCCATAAGACAGAGCGAGCGTGCCCACTGCTCAGGAAAGGAAGGAGATCTTTAGGAAAGTTCAGAGAAAATTAATTTGGCTCAAGGCAGAGAAGAGATGTTAGCAGGCAATGATAAAAAAGGATAAACATTTTCTTTGTGAGAGCAATTGGTCTCAGCCATTCTAGTGTGCAAACTACTAGAGATCATAGGATTTAATCCCATGTAGATTTCTGCTCCACACAAACAGTTGATGATTATAATGTTTAAATCCATAAATGCATAAATACAGAGCAACTCTGGAGTGCTATCCTATTCTTTAGATAGTGGGGCAGGAGATAAACAATCGTCAAAATAGTATGTCAAACTGGTACAAATCAGCTGTCAATGCAGGTGGCATGACAGTATATATTAATGTTGTATGGAAATAAGAAGGCCAGAAATATGTATTAGAATGTATCAGGGCCAGGCAGACAGACCATTAATTGATATAAAAACTTGTTTTGTTTTTGCTGCAAGAAATCAGTATACTATTTTTCAGTTTCTCTACTAATAATCATATACCAAAACATAGTTATTAGTGCTGCACTTTTCCTCAGGTTTGAGGTGTACAAATGAATAAAGGGGTGGGGATTGTTATTATCGATGGTATCAAACAAAATACAGCAATTTCCGTAGTAATACCCATCTATTTGATGTTGCGCAAAGCCAAAATGAGAAATGTCCTGAATCTAAAAAGGAGATTATTACGAGATCAAAAAACAACATAGCACCACATTTGCATTTGTTGTTTTACTTTGTTTACCAGCCATACTTCAAACAAATGAAATTACCATTTCAAAGAAGTTCAAATCTGTGTATTTCCTTGTCCAAAAATGAAAACAAAAGATGAAATTGTGTTTTCTCAACTAGCACAAAGAGTCAATGCCAAATCAAGCCAAACTGGGAACTTGCAGTGGCCTTGGCTACAGTAAATAACATAACAGCGCTTACAGTGTCTCCACTCTCCACATAAAAGTGTTTCAAATAGGATGGGCACCTTAAATAGATCTCTAAAGGATAAAAACACATAGAAAACATATGGGAAATCAAACAGAGAACTCCTTCAACATGTGTGATTCATCTAGCCTCCAACACAACACCTCTGGTTCCAATCAGGCTCTTTGACAGGCTACTTGAGAGAGGCGTCTGAAATTATGCCTATATTTTTAGGGGGCTTTGAATATGACAGGCCCCATTACCTTTACCCAG
Organism: Coregonus lavaretus; assembly: GCF_964263955.1. NCBI lineage: Eukaryota > Metazoa > Chordata > Actinopteri > Salmoniformes > Salmonidae > Coregonus > Coregonus lavaretus. Next base: position 17,975 of record NW_028165669.1, on the reverse strand, counting down.
GCTCACCAGGCTACATGGTGTGTGTGTGTGTCCCGCTTGCCCTCTGCCTCCACAGTGATGGTAGCCTGATGTTGGGCCTCCCTCCACTCACGGCACTGAAGCTCCAGGCCACGCCCCATCCCATACCACCTGGGAGCAGGCTGGCCCATAGACAGAAATGCACACACCACCTTGTTTTATAGGCCATAATTACATCTACCGCTCTCTGAGCAACAGCTATCATTTTAACAACTCCAAGGCGGTCTGTCTGTGTGGCTTTAGAGGGGAATAAACTTTGGGGAAAATGCAGGATCAAACCATGGTAATAGCTCATTCAGTGGTCTTTTATAAACATGGTACACTACCTAACCCCATTCACATTCCTTTGGGTTTTCTGTTTCTTGACTATTTTGACAAGAGTACCACATTTTCTCAATACATTGTATCTGTGAAATGTCCAAGAATGTGCATAGCATGAAACTGTGTTCTCCTACTTGTGCTTGTGTGGTTCTTTTATCAAGCCTAGATCTACATCTCATCACATCTCCAATTTGAGGAACACACCATGTTGCCTTAGGGCTGACTGACTGGTCTGGTCCTACTGTGTGGCTTCACTGTGGGAACCAACAACAAACCCCAGAGCCTCCAGGCCAGTGGCCCAGAAAGACAGCCCAAACCTGGGACTCTTCCGATCAGCTCGGGGCCCTAACATTTCCTCTAATTTCATGGGGCACTTGCAAGGAGGAAGTGGTGAGGATCCAGTCCTTATCTCTGAGATACAGGAGGGCTTTCTGGTCCACATGTGCTCTCTCTTTCTGTCTGTCTCTCTCTATCTGTCTGGGTACACACCAAAGCCTTCACACACCCCTCTCCATGTTTTAGTGAGAGTAGCCTCCCTCTCACTACATACACTCATAGATCCTAACAGTCTCTTCAGACACACACCCACCAGATGTTTCACACAAAGCTTTGGGAAGAGCCTTAAAGTGGGGAGAGAAGGAGGGAGGATGGGCAAAGGGTGGTTTGTTTTCTCTCGCTTCCACTAAGATTTATGACCGTATTTTACTCAATGACAGCCACAGCTTCCTCCCTGGAATTCCTGCCTGGCGTAGTGGGTAAAGAGCAGAGAGAGGAGGAACAGGTTCCTCAACCTAAAACAGGTGACTCAGAATCAGGGGAGGGAGAGTTAGGATCAGCCTCAACCTGCACGGTTGGACAGAAAATACGAGAAAAAAAAAACACTCTTAAAACCTGGGCCATTACCGTTTCATGTCTGAGCCTCCCGCCTCAAACAGCTCACACGGACGGAAAGCATCTGCTTCTCATATCAACACACTTGTGGAAATGGCTTACAAGTTATGGGGCCCGCATACTAGGTTTGTTTTGCGCCTAGCAGAACTCGGCTAGATGAAGCAAGTGTCTGTGCCTCGCATACTCCCTTAAAAGATCTTCGCTTGAAAAACGAGAAAAAAGCAATATTACTGTTTGTCCCTCTTGAGACGCCGTAGCAACCACATAACCAGTATACACTTATTGAAAGTAGTCAGAATTAATCTAAGATGTTTTTGCAGAGGTCTTAGTAGCGCAATTTTACATCTAAGATGTTTGGTACAGTATTTCTCAAGTGAAACACTGTGCATGTCTATCATTGAAATCAAACACTCAATTGAAGAATCCCGTCCATAGCACTGTTGACCAATCACTGGCGAAGGGGCTACCGAACTTCGACTTGCCTCAAGAAAATATGTTGTGTTGGCGAACAGCCGAAAAGACACTGGCGAAAACATAAAAGGAACAAAAACGGCACAAAATTGTATCATAAACTGATCCAGCAGCAACTGGAAACATATTACAGATAGAGTAGGCATTATAAAATACAGTCCTGTTATGTACATCGTTTTTTTTATGAGAGCATTTTTATGACCAAGTTGAAATCAATTCAATTTATGAGGATATTTGCATTTCTCCGTCACTTGAGGCAATTGTATGGTTCACTTGTGACTATTCGTCATCGTCTTCTACTCAGTGATGCCACTAATCTCACCCTCCTGATCCCCTAACTCTGGGGCCTCAGTTTTACTGTCCCTTACCTATTGTTAAGACTAGATAATCTTTTAACATATCTTTCTGTTTTCTCTCATGAAATCTCTGATAGTTGTTTGCATCATATCTAGTCTTTTTTTAAATATTTTTTTCGTTTGAAAATAATCTTTATTAAAAAGATTATTCAGTGGGCTTTTTTTTGGCCAATTTTGTATATTTTCTTAACTGTTTTTTTTTACCAATCAATAATTTTGTTTCCCTTACCAGGCTGACATCACGGAAGACCAAGAGGTGTTTAATATGACAGCACTGGAATAGAAAGTAGTAGTACTTTCAAACTAGAAAATGAATGATGGATGAACTAACTAGAAAGTGAGAGATTAACTAACTGCAATGATGTACGATCTTAATTTAAGCCAGTTTGCTACAGTAGGAACATTATCCTGCAGCAACAGGAAATGTTAATTATTATGTGGATTATAATTCATGGAAATTTTTTGTAGGGGTTGATACATTTTTCGTTAGGGCAAATAAAGTCTGACATTTTAAAGTGGAAATTACAAACTTTAGAAACCGTTTTAAACCTTGAATATACTACAAGTTTGCATTTCCTGCTGGGCATGAAAACTCTCAGCAACAAAAGAATGATCAAATTAAGATCCTTCATCTTTAACTATACTGAACAAAAATATAAATGCAACATGCAACAATTTCAACGATTTTACTGAGTTACAGTTCATATGTCGAAATCAGTCAATTGAAATAAATTAATTAAATCAAATCAAATTGTATTTGTCACATGCGCCGAATACAACAGGTGTAGACCTTACGTGAAATACTTACTTACAAGCCCTTAACCAATAATGCTGAATTGTTTTAAAAGTAAGAAAATATTTGCTAAAGAAATAACTAATAAAATAAACAAAAGCAGAAAAAAAGTAACACAATAAAATAACAGTAAAGAGGCTATATACATGGGGTACCGGTACCGAGTCAATGTGCGGGGGTACAGGTTAGTCGAGGTAATTGAGGTAATATGTACAGTGAGGGAAAAAAGTATTTGATCCCCTGCTGATTTTGTACGTTTGCCCACTGACAAAGACATGATCAGTCTATAATTGTAATGGTAGGTTTATTTGAACAGTGAGAGACAGAATAACAACAAAAAAATCCAGAAAAACGCATGTCAAAAATGTTATAAATTGATTTGCATTTTAATGAGGGAAATAAGTATTTGACCCTCTGCAAAACATGACTTAGTACTTGGTGGCGAAACCCTTGTTGGCCACCAGGTTTGACAGAGGTCAGACGTTTCTTGTAGTTGGCCACCAGGTTTGCACACATCTCCAGAGGGATTTTGTTCCACTCCTCTTTGCAGATCTTCTCCAAGTCATTAAGGTTTTGAGGCTGACGTTTGGCAACTCGAACCTTCAGCTCCCTCCACAGATTTTCTATGGGATTAAGGTCTGGAGACTGGCTAGGCCACTCCAGAACCTTAATGTGCTTCTTCTTGAGCCACTCCTTTGTTGCCTTGGCCGTGTGTTTTGGATCATTGTCATGCTGGAATACCCATCCACTACGCATTTTCAATGGCCTGGCTGAGGGAAGGAGGTTCTCACCCAAGATTTGACGGTACATGGCCCCGTCCATCGTCCCTTTGATGCGGTGAAGTTGTCCTGTCCACTTAGCAGAAAAACACCCCCAAAGCATAATGTTTCCACCTCCATGTTTGACGGTGGAGATGGTGTTCTTGGGGTCATAGGCAGTATTCCTCCTCCTCCAAACACGGCGAGTTGAGTTGATGCCAAAGAGCTCCATTTTGGTCTCATCTGACCACAACACTTTCACCCAGTTCTCCTCTGAATCATTCAGATGATCATTGACAAACTTCAGACGGGCCTGTATATGTGCTTTCTTGAGCAGGGGGACCTTACGTGCGCTGCAGGATTTTAGTTCTTCACGGCGTGGTGTGTTACCAATTGTTTCTGCTTGGCGATGGTCTTGTAGCCCATTCCAGCCTTGTGTAGGTCTACAATCTTGTCCCTGAGCTCTTTGGTCTTGGCCATGGTGGAGAGTTTGGAATCTGATTGATTGATTTCTTCTGTGGACAGGTGTCTTTTATACAGGTAACAAACTGAGATTAGGAGCACTCACTTTAAGAGTGTGCGCCTAATCTCAGCTCGTTACCTGTATAAAAGACACCTGGGAGCCAGAAATCTTTCTGAATGAGAGGGGGTCAAATACTTATTTCCCTCATTAAAATGCAAATCAATTTATAACATTTTTGACATGCATTTTCCTGGAGTTTTTTGTTGTTATTCTGTCTCTCACTGTTCAAATAAACCTACCATTAAAATTATAGACTGATCATTTCTTTGTCAGTGGGCAAACGTACAAAATCAGCAGGGGATCAAATACTTTTTCCCTCACTGTACATATAGGTAGGGTTAAAGTGACTATGCATCGATAATAAACAGCGAGTAGCAGCAGCGTAAAAAAGGGGGTCAATGCAAATAGTCCGGGTAGCTATTTCATTAACTTTTTAGCAGTCTTATGGCTTGGGAGTTGAAGCTGTTAAGGAGCCTTTTGGACCTAGACTTGGCGCTCCGGTACCGCTTGCCATGCGGTAGCAGAGAGAACAGTCTATGACTAGGGTGGATGGAATCTTTGAAAACCTTTAGGGCCTTCCTCTGACACCGCCTGGTATAGAGATCCTGGATGGCAGGAAGCTTGGCCACAGTCAGGATGCTCTCGATAGTGCAGCTGTATAACTTTTTGAGGATCTGAGGACCCATGCCAAATCTTCTTCTGAGGGGGAATAGGGGTTGTCGTGCCCTCGTCACCACAATCTTGGAGTGTTTCCCCCTTCTGATAACCAGGTGGCGAATCGCATCTCTGCATGTCTGGCAGACATATCAGTGTGGATGACGGATCACCACCTCAAGCTGAACCTCTGCAAGACGGAGCTGCTCTTCCTCCCGGGGAAGGACAGCCCGTTCCATGATCTCGCCATCACGGTTGTCAACTCCGTTGTGTCCTCCTCCCAGAGTGCGAAGAGCCTTGGCGTGGCCCTGGACAACACCCTGTCGTTCTCCGCTAACATCAAGGCAGTGACCCGATCCTGTAGGTTCATGCTCTACAACATTCGGAGAGTATGACCCTGCCTTACACAGGAAGCGGCACAGGTCCTAATCCAGGCACTTGTCATCTCCCGTCTGGATTACTGCAACTCGCTGTGGCTGGGCTCCCTGCCTGTGCCATTAAACCCCTACAACTCATCCAGAATGCCGCAGCCCGTCTGGTGTTCAACCTTCCCAAGTTCTCTCACGTCACCCCGCTCCTCCGCACACTCCACTGGCTTCCAGTTGAAGCTTGCATCTGCTACAAGACCATGGTGCTTGCCTATGGAGCTGTGAGGGGAACGGCACCTCCGTACCTTCAGGCTCTGATCAGTCCCTACACCTAAACGAGGGCATTGCGTTCATCCACCTCTGGCCTGCTGGCCCCCCTACCTCTGCGGAAGCACAGTTCCCGCTCAGCCCAGTCAAAACTGTTCGCTGCTCTGGCACCCCAATGGTGGAACAAGCTCCCTCACGACGCCAGGACAGCGGAGTCACTCACCACCTTCCGGAGACACTTGAAACCCCACCTCTTTAAGGAATACCTGGGATAGGATAAAGTAATCCTTCTACCCCCCCTTACCCCACCCCCCCAAAAAATAAAATAAAAATAAAAACATATTGTAAAGTGGTTATCGTAAGGTGAATGCACCAATTTGTAAGTCGCTCTGGATAAGAGCATCTGCTAAATGACGTAAATGTAAATGTAAATGTGTTTGGACCATGACATTTTGTTAGTTACAGTGGGGAGAACAAGTTTTTGATACACTGCCGATTTTGCAGGTTTTCCTACTTACAAAGCATGTAGAGGTCTGTAATTTTTATCATAGGTACACTTCAACTGTGAGAGACTGAATCTAAAACAAAAATCCAGAAAATCACATTGTATGATTTTTAAGTAATTAATTTGCATTTTATTGCATGACATAAGTATTTGATCACCTACCAACCAGTAAGAATTCCGGCTCTCACAGACCTGTTAGTTTTTCTTTAAGAAGCCCTCCTGTTCTCCACTCATTACCTGTATTAACTGCACCTGTTTGAACTTGTTACCTGTATAAAAGACACCTGTCCACACACTCAATCAAACAGACTCCAACCTCTCCACAATGGCCAAGACCAGAGAGCTGTGTAAGGACTTTAGGGATACAATTGTAGACCTGCACAAGGCTGGGATGGGCTACAGGACAATAGGCAAGCAGCTTGGTGAGAAGGCAACAACTGTTGGTGCAATTATTAGAAAATAGAAGAAGTTCAAGATGACGGTCAATCAACCTCGGTCTGGGGCTCCATGCAAGATCTCACCTCGTGGGGCATCAATGATCATGAGGAAGGTGAGGGATCAGCCCAGAACTACACGGCAGGACCTGGTCAATGACCTGAAGAGAGCTGGGACCACAGTCTCAAAGAAAACCATTAGTAGGATTAAAATCCTGAAGCACACGCAAGGTCCCCATGCTCAAGCCAGCGCATGTCCAGGCCCGTCTGAAGTTTGCCAATGACCATCTGGATGATCCAGAGGAGGAATGGGAGAAGGTTGAGAAGGATGAGTACAACCCCAAGAACACCATCCCAACCGTGAAGCATGGAGGTGGAAACATCATTATTTGGGGATGCTTTTCTGCAAAGGGGACAGGACGACTGCACCGTATTGAGGGGAGGATGGATGGGGCCATGTATCGCGAGATATTGGCCAACAACCTCCTTCCCTCAGTAAGAGCATTGAAGATGGGTCGTGGCTGGGTCTTCCAGCATGACAACGACCCGAAACACACAGCCAGGGCAACTAAGGAGTGGCTCCGTAAGAAGCATCTCAAGGTCCTGGAGTGGCCTAGCCAGTCTCCAGACCTGAACCCAATAGAAAATCTTTGGAGGGAGCTGAAAGTCCGTATTGCCCAGCGACAGCCCCGAAACCTGAAGGATCTGGAGAAGGTCTGTATGGAGGAGTGGGCCAAAATCCCTGCTGCAGTGTGTGCAAACCTGGTCAAGACCTACAGGAAACGTATGATCTCTGTAATTGCAAACAAAGGTTTCTGTACCAAATATTAAGTTCTGCTTTTCTGATGTATCAAATACTTATGTCATGCAATAAAATGCAAATGAATTACTTAAAAATCATACAATGTGATTTTCTGGATTTTTGTTTTAGATTCCGTCTCTCACAGTTGAAGTGTACCTATGATAAAAATTACAGACCTCTACATGCTTTGTAAGTAGGAAAACCTGCAAAATCGGCAGTGTATCAAATACTTGTTCTACCCACTGTATGTGGACACCATTAGGCCCTAATCTATGGATTTTACATGACAGGGAATACAGATATGCATCTGTTGGGCACAGATACCTTAAAAGAAATGGGCCTCACAATGGGCCTCAGGATCTCGTCACGTATTTCTGTGCATTCAAATTGCCATCAATAAAATGCAATTGTGTTCGTTGTCCGTAGCTTATGTCTGCCCATACCATAAGCCCACTGCCACCATGGGGCACTCCGTTCACAAAGTTGACATCATCAAACCGCTCACCCACATGACGCCATACACGTTGTATGCGGTTGTGAGGCCGGTTGGATGTACTGCCAAATTCTCTAAAACGACGGGGCGGCTTATGGTACAGAAATGAACATTAAATTCTCTGGCACCAGCTCTGGTGGACATTCCTGCTGTCAGCATGCCAATTGCATGCTCCCTCAAAACTTGAGAAATCTGTGGCATTGTGTTGTTTGACAAAACTGCACAATTTTGAGTGGTCTTTTATTGTCCCCAGCACAAGGTGCACCTGTTTCTTGATATGCCACACCTGTCAAGTGGATGGATTATCTTGGCAAAGGAGAAATGCTCACTAACAGGGATGTAAACAATTTTGTTCACAAAATTTGAGCGAAATAAACTTTTTGTGCGTATGGAACATTTCTGCGATCTTTTATTTCTGCTCATGAAACATGGGACCAACACTTTACATGTTGCGTTTATATTTTTGTTCAGTGTAGAAAGTGAATGTTGAACTAAAACCCAGGTGGATCCTCTCTGGTTCTGTTTGGTTTAGTGATACTATACTCCATCAAAAGCAGTGCCGGGGAATACTCTACCTCCCTGGTGTACAGCGCGGGGTTCATTCAGAGGATAGTCTTTCGAGTTTCCTTTATGGGGTTTAATGCTGGGTATATGGGGTCTAGGAGGTGAATATCAGAGCTGTACTGAAAGCAAGGGAGATTTTATACAGTTTGAGTCCTCAATTTTTACTAATCTGGTTCTCCCTGAGAGAGAGAGAGAGAGAGGAGAGAGAGAGCGAGAGAGGGAGAGCAAGAGGGAGAGGGAGAGATAAGTACAGTTACAATATATCAGAGAGCGAGAGAGAGAGGGAGAGAAAGTTAGTTACAGTATATCTTTATCCACAGCGAGGTGAACACTCTTTCTCCTCGAAAACAGAACATTCTCTCTCCTTTCAGAACAGTTTGATCCCTTCAACTTATCTTCCCTTTCTTCCAGGCGAAGATTTTACAGAACTACAGTACTTCTCGCAGATTCCTTTAGAAATATAAATGGGAACAGAGCCAGCTTCACTAAAAACCTGCTGGTTCCCTAAGAGTTAGTTGAACTTCATAAATATGACAATAGTCTTTATGGCTGACTGAGTCATTAGCCGTCCCATTAGCCTGTTGGCCAGCCCTGTGATGTGATAGCTCTGAGCCAACTTTAGAGTGATCTATCAGCCAGAGGATCAATGACATGGGCTGCGTCCACAATGGCACCCTATTCCCTATATAGTGCACTATAAAGGGAATAGGATTCCATTTGGGACACAAACATTGAAGATGGTAGAAAGAGAAAGATGCTTCTGTTCTCTTGTTTCCCTTTCCTTTGTAGTTTCTGGTCCATATTCTTAGTTTGGAACGTCCTCACCACCAAAATCACAGTCAATGAAGTTGTACTCAGAGACAAGGAATACTTTGTGAATCTGTTACAACAACGACATTGTTGGAGACGTAAGCATTAGCAACAGGGCCACTTTCATATTTGTTTCAGTTTGTTCCACAAAGTTCCAGCTAGTTGTAACCAGGATGGAAGCAGCCTTCCATATGTCTTTATTTTGTCAAATGTGCTATGTACAGTACAGAGACAGAGGCTGTATACAGTTTTTAATACACCATGTACAATTCTTATAAACCAATTGCACTGTTCTTATTACATAAGTCATTGGGAAAACACCATGGATAGTACCAAATTACCATTTATAAAAGATGACAAGGAACAGTCATAAAAATTAATTGTGTAGGATGACTATTTTTCTCATGTGATTAAAAGAATAGCTTTGTGGCACGGAAAACAATGCAATCAATGTGTCATTAAGACAGACAACACAAACAAAGATCTTAAATGCATAAAAAAAAATAAAAAAATGGAAATGTACATGAAGTAATATTTGCTTTACAAAGCAATTCCTTGTCGGGTATGGCACTTGATCCACTTCCAAGTGGAACACTGTGGAAACATCAAGCACCAAAAACAGCTGTTGTGTTACAATATTCTCACCCTTCCCCCGACTCCTCCTCCTTACAACCCAGAATAGATTTAGTCCCACAGTAAAAAGCAGAGAAAGGAGTAATATGTTAGCAATATGTTTGGAACGGAGGGCGATATCACTTATTGAGAAACATATACCATTTTGGGGAGAGAGAGAGAGTGCGAAAGAGAGAGCACGCGAAAGAGAAGAGGGAGAGGGAAAGCAAGAGAGGAAGCGATAAAAAATAGCAAAAGAGAGAGCGAGTGAATATGGAAGTAGTGGGAATGCCAAATGTGCCTTTTCTCCAGCCCTGTTCTGTTCCAGCAGCTCAATGGAATACTTCTGAGGAAGCGATAGAATAAATAGTAGTAGGGTCAATCTACCCTTACAGACTGCCTCGTTCCCACCTCCCACCTTCCACTCCTGTCTTATTCACTTCCACTCCTCTCCTATTGCCGTTTCATTGACACCCATTGTTTCAACCTCTGCCAAGGTATATTCAAAGACATGGGAGGCATCACATTACAGGCACTGTTAACAGATACTAAAACACACACGCACATACGTACACACATACGCACACACGCACAAAGCCACACACGCACCCATACACGCACACACACACACTTCTCACCCACACACAGATGATTAAAAAATATAGCAACGGTGGTTAAAAAATGAATTACGACAGTATCGATTACTTATAAACGGTAGTAGAATGAAATAAAATGAAACAGAGATTGTAGTTTTAGCTGGGCCTCGGGAAAGACAGACAGTCATGCTGTGAGGCTGTAGTGTGACGTTGTTTAGGAACGTTGTAGTGAACAGTATGTGGTTTCCCGGTAACCACCTTAATGAAAAATTTATTGTGGAGCAGCAGTCAGTCGGATGGGTCAGGACAGACTGGTTTCAGACTGGCTTTAGTTACAGTGACTCAGCCAAGGCAAAGGCCAAACAGCAAGGCACACACCCCCACTCTACCTCTAACCCATCCACCACCCCCTCTCTAGCGCCGCCCAGACAACACACAGATACATGTTTAATGAGCTACATGAATTAATAACCCAACCCTGACCTCGTTTATACTGATGAATCCCCCAGATGACAAATCAAGTTCAAATCAAATGTATTTATAAAGCCCTTTTTACATCAGCAGATGTCAAAAAGTGCTTATACAGAAACCCAGCCTGAAATCCCACAGTGAAACGAGATCTAAAGGTTTACCTCTGGTTGAGGAGGAGAGGAGAGGGGGAGAAGGGGGGAGAAGGGAGGAGAAGGGAGAAGGGAGGAGAACAACAAAAGAAAGAAGAACAAAAACAAGAGGAGAGGATAAAATGTGTGAGAGAGAGAGAGAGAGAGAGAGAGAGAGAGAGAGAGAGAGAGAGAGAGAGAGAGAGAGAGAGAGAGAGAGAGAGAGAGAGAGAGAGAGAGAGAGAGAGAGAGAGAATGCATGCGAGGCTGAGTTTAAATAAGAAGGGTGCCAGAGACCAGGGGGATTCTCTTCTGTAGTGTAGCTGGGAACTGTAGAGTTGTCTTACCCCAGAGTTCAGACATGCTGGTTAACCCTGTGCTCTTTATGTCAGCACATGCTGACACCAGCATCCAGAACCCTACAGAAACACACCCAGACACAATCTAGGTCATACACAAATACTTGGGAGTATACACTTGATGTCTTGCGTCAGAGGTTGCACATGATATGTGGGTGAAAATACTGTGGGGTGCTGATTGTCAGAATGTTTTGTAGATACACTGCAGGACGATAAAGGTGTCCAAATACACAAGCCACAGGAAGGGCGAGGACTAGACTCTTAAAGGCTCAGTGCAGCCAAAAATGTGATTTTCCGGTGTTTTATATTTCCACACTATGTTGGAATAATGCTGTGAAATTGTGAAAATTATGATAATGCCCTTTTAGTGTAAGCACTGTTTGAAAAGACCACCTGAAATTTCAGCCTGCTTTGGTGGGATGGAGTTTTGGCCTGCCTGGTGACATCACCTGGTGGTAAATTAGTTAATAGACCAATAAGAAAGAGTTCCAAACCCCTCTGCCGATAACAGCTAGTTTTCTGTTTTCCCCTCCCCACTCAGACCACTCCCAGACAGTCCTATTATTGTTTGAGAAATTGCTCTTTGCTAAGAAGTAATTTTAGTTTCTTTTTGACCATTTTAATTTAAAACAATCACAGTAAGGTACTTTATTGTTACCCATAAATGATTTGATATTGAGATAAAAACGGCTACATTGGACCTTTAAGGCAGGACAGTCTTCCCACAAGGCACTTAAAGTGGGAAGATCATGATGGCAGACACAGACCAGACAACTGGTGATTGGGGTGAATAGAATCCTGACTGTGAGGTTTGTTATGAAAACACCAACATTGAAATACAATTAATTAAACCTCTGTGTTGAAACCAAAGATAGCTAGCTGACTTTAAAAAGATCCAGACTCTCATATTATTGCTGGTGAAAATCATCAACCCCTCCTCCATCCTCCAGTTCCTCTTATCCAATCCCTTTCCCCTCAGGAGTAAAATGGACGTCCTTTCTCTGAGCCCTGCAGCCTGTTGAGCCTGGCCAGCTGAGACGGAGAGGGGGGCACATCCTGGCGGTACGGGCCCTTGGGTGTGGCTGGGACAGGGATCGGGGCCTGGGGCAGGACTGGATCCTGGGGCAGGGTTGGAGTCGGGGCTGGGTGAATGTCATCGTAGCCGGTGTTGGTGACAGGGACCCCCTCCTGTGGCGGTGGTAGCCTCATCTTGGCCTCAGACTGCTCCCTGCGTCTCTGCTCCTGCCTCAGCAGCTCCTGGGTCTCCAGCAGGACACGGGCGTTGAAGCCGCTGGCCCCGGCGTGCAGGTAGCCGTTCCTGGAGCCCTGGTAGCTGGAGTAGCGTGGGTTCTCCTTGGCCGTCTGGAAGACCTCGCCCGGCGGGTAGGCTTTGTCACACGACTCCTGGGACACTGTGCTGGGGGTCTTACGAGGTTGCCTAGAGGACACAATAACAACATAGTCTCATGAGCTAAATGTGGTTGTATAGGATTTTTTTTTTTGTAAAACGTTGCATAATGCACCAGAAACACAAAAGGAGAAATTATGCAAAAGTGAGATGGTGATCTGCCAACGTCTTCTTTCTGTATGATGACATTGAATCAGGATACATGAAGACATAAAGACAGGATACATGAAGGCATAAAGACAGGATAAATGAAGGCATAAAGACAGGATAAATGAAGGCATAAAGACAGGATAAATGAAGGCATAAAGACAGGATAAATGAAGGCATAAAGACAGGATAAATGAAGGCATAAAGACAGGATAAATGAAGGCATAAAGACAGGATAAATGAAGGCATAAAGACAGGATAAATGAAGGCATAAAGACAGGATACATGAAGGCATAAAGACAGGATACATGAAGGCATAAAGACAGGATACATGAAGGCCTAAAGACAGGATACATGAAGGCATAAAGACAGGATACATGAAGGCATAAAGACAGGATACATGAAGGCATAAAGACAGAATACATGAAGACAAAGACAGGACACATGAAGACATAAAGACAGGGTACATGAAGACAAAGACAGGATACATGAAGACAAAGACAGGATACATGAAGACAAAGACAGGATACATGAAGACATAAAGACAGGGTACATGAAGACAAAGACAGCATACATGAAGACAAAGACAGGATACATGAAGACTTAAAGACAGGATACATGAAGACAAAGACAGGATACATGAAGACAAAGACAGGATACATGAAGACATAAAGACAGGATACATTAAGACAAAGACAGGATACATGAAGACAAAGACCGGATACATGAAGACATAAAGACAGGGTACATGAAGACAAAGACAGGATACATGAAGACAAAGACAGCATACATGAAGACAAAGACAGGATACATGAAGACATAAAGACAGGATACATGAAGACACATAAAGAGAGTGAAGGGGAACAAATGGAGGGTGGTTAACGCCAGCGGCACTATTATTTCCACGGGTGTAAACACACACAAACGTTAAAACCTCCACACAAAACTGCAGCTTTCATCCATTTATCTCCTTTTAGAGATGGGCACATTTACCACAGACACAGTAATGGCAGCCCTCTCTGCTGCGTGATCCGCCTCAGTCGAGCCGTCTTCTGCCAGCCTATGACTGACTTGATGCATGCAACCCCCCCACACAGGCAGGCACACACACAAACGCATTGAAGCGCACACACACACACACACACACACACACACAACCCCTTAAATTGTGTCTAAAAGCCATCATTGGGAGATGTGTCCTCTTTGGCTAACGTGTGTGCCTGGCCCCCTTCTCAATTATTAGGATCCATTAAGGAAGCGATGTGATGGAAGACGTGTGACAGTGGCTGAATCCCAAATGGCACCTCATTCCCTATATAGTGCACTACTTTTGACCAGGGCCCATAGGGCGCTGGTCAAAAGTTGTGCACTATTTAGGGAATAAGGTGCCATTTGGGACAGAGAGAGACAGTCTTCCTTTACTGTACGTTTGGGTGCAAAGAGAGAGAGAGAGAGATCCCATTCACACCTCACTGACCTCACACATTTTAAAAGGGTTTAGAGTTCACATCACACAGAACAGAACAGGGCTGGAACAGGGAGCTGGAGCAGGGAGCTGGGGGTCATGGCATGACATACTTTCAGACTAGTGACAGGCAGCTCACAGTCCTGACTGGCTGATTCGCAAATGGCACCCTATTCCCTACAGAGTGCACTGCCTTTGACCAGGGCCCATTGTGCTCTGTAGGGAATAGGGTGCAATTTGAGACCGAGCCCATGGATGCCTGACCTGTTCCTTATCTCTAGAACTGTATGGTGGTGAGGCGAGAGTGAGGTCTACTGTACGTATAAGCTGCTATTTAAAAACTGTACAAAGCAGTCAGCCCTATTTTAGCCTGCCAACCGTGGACCCTATTGAAGGCCAGCGAAGCCAGAGTTTTTGCACTCTTCAACTGTAGCTCATGACACACATGGCTCAGTGACTGTTTGCTGTGGTTAGTAAAAGAAAATGGCTGATAACAAGATATTTATCAGGATAGGGGATGTGAAAAAGGAACATTTGCATGGAGCTGGTCTGGTCTGGTCTGCCATTGATATGACCTGAGTTCCTCATGGAGCTATTTTAAATAAAACGTCCATATGATACCACATAATACAGCCACAGAGACTTGGGTCGCGCATCTGCATTCGTTTTGGACAATGACAACAGCAGAAAAATAAGATCGTAATAATTCTCTATCCCTCCCCCTCTATCCTTCTGTCCATCCCTCCATCCCTCCCCCCCTCTCCCTCCATCTGTCCTTCTCTTGGTCTGATTTTAACGGTGTATCCCCTTGTAAATGAGCCATTGCGAATGGTGGCCTCTGTGCTCTCGTCTGGTTGAGGACAGGGGATGAGCTGAAACACATGCCAGTACTCAGACACTGTGGATCTTTGTGTGTGTATGTGTTTGTGTGTCTGTGTGTGTGTGTGTTTGTGTGTGTGTGAATCAAAGCCAAGGCAGATGTGGGGACACACTGTAGAGAGAGTCTTACCACATGCTCAGACTCTTAGAAGGAGAGAGAAAAAGAGAGTGAGTACTCTGGATCTGGACTCAACAACAGCCACAGCTCACGTGGGAGGTGTTTGTTTAGAACCTTGTGATGCTTCATTTAGAACTTAGTGACTTGTAGTTCCAACATGGTTTGTAGTGCTGATGATGTAGAAGGGGGGGTTCATATGGGGGAAAATACAATCAAGAGGAAAGAATCTGTATGGGAAATAGTTTCACAGTGATATTGAACTCTGTATCTCCTACTCTTCTCCAATAAATGTAATTAAAAGCATTCTTTACTTACAGTGAGGGGAGGGTATCAAAGCAAAAGATACGTTATTATGAAATACGTTGGTTAAATTTAGAAGGACAGAATTTAACAAACACATTCAGGAAGTTGGCTTCAAGAGAAATCTGGGGCTGGCTGCTATGTCTGTGTTTCTGCAGCTGGTACAGATCAGGGTTGATCAAAATGGAAACACACTCACACATGCAGGCATGTACACACACACACACACACACACACACACACACACACACACACACACACAGTGAGGGAGAGAGATAAACACTGAAAAACATGTACCTTGTCCCTGCAATGCCAGAGGCCCATGGGTATATTGTACAAACAAATTATATAAAAACTTGGAACAATGTTTTACTTGTCTTTCAGGAAATTAAGTTGTTTGTTTACATGAGGAATGTGAGTGTGCATGTGTGTGTGTGTGTGTTTGGCTGGTACAAACTGGCCACTGAACGAAGCTTATCCCACCTGCTACTTACGCCAACTAAGCACCCTTCTGACTGGCTATCAGCCCCCATCTCTCCTCCCTCACCCTGTCTGGCCTAACTAATCCTGTTCCAATAACAAGAGTTCATTAGAGAAACGTCCGACCCTCCGATCCTCACATCCCAGACCACCATTAAGCCTATCAGTAATCAGATAGCATGGATTCTCAGGAGGGTTTTGGGAAGAGTGGGTTTTTGGGAATGGCCTCTTGGTTGTATGGATGACTGCCCTCGCTTCCCGTTTTAAAGTCATTACATAGGGAAGAGGAGAGGGGATTGTGGGTATTATGAGTCCTGAGTAAGACTTGAGTTCCTAATGAGGATCCGTGTGTGTCCTGACGTTTGCTCTGACTTTCCTATTTAGGGTCAAAGGGCATGCTACACTGAGCTGACCCTGGCTGAAAGAGGCTATGAGATTATAGGAGGAATGCTTATCAAAGGACATGGTCCGATGATCTTCCTCAGGAGAGAAGGACTTTCCCTAGAGAAACCATTTTAAATGCAGGTATGGGGAAAGCAATAGTCACATTAAAAACAATTTCTCTGTGTTGTAAAATAACTATGAAAGAAATATATGGATTGGTCAATGTAGGTATGGGGAAAAGTGATAGCAAACGAATCCCACCGCTGCAACCAAAAGCCAAATAACATTTCTGTTTTAAACAACTATGAAGGAAATGTATGGATTGGTCAACATGCCATTGCACATATTGATTGGTGCGTTTGTGTGTGGACCACAAATCCATAGCCATAGACAGGGACACGTTTTAATCAATCCAAGAGTGACCGCCTAAGACCGCCATCTAAGACCGTAGCAGTGTGTTTAAATGAGTGTTGTTTGTGCAGACCCCTGCTTCCTTCTACTGGTTCTAGAACTCAATGTCTCTAGAGACTAACATAACAGTTTTTTTCTGGCCAATGAAATCAGAATTCCTGAATGTAAGACCACACACACACACACATAATGGCCTGGTCTGTCATTGTTTAAACTGAGCCGTGTAGCAATTATCTAAAGAACACAATTTGATTCAGTGAAAGCTATATAAATCAGCTTCACTTTTTACATCCTCCATGTTTGAAAAAGATTCCATGATACAACCACTAACTTTGGCTTATTCTTCAGCACAATGAGGAGTGAGGGAAGAATACAAAAGTTGATATGAGGAAAATGGGAATAAATCTACTCAAAATAGCAGTCAGTCAAACTGTATCAGTAGTTGCCTTCAGTTAAGATTAGCTTTTTTCTTTAAGTATGTAAAGCTTAAGATGACGAGGAAGCTTTCATCACACCAGCGTCCCTCCGTCCGTTGGCTATTAGATTTGCATTGACTGAGAGTGATTAGAGAAGTGCGTGTGAGTGCGTGTGTGTGCGATTAAAGAGGGTAGGAAGCTTGATATTAAAGTCGTCACAGAGAGACAGCTGGGAAGGCAAACACTGATATTAAAGTGGGTCCGAGGGCTCCAGATCATCCCTGATACTGTAAGCTTTATTGACGTTTCTGACAAATGCAAAATAAATGAAAAAGAGATAAGTAATGCAGCTACTGCTCTGAATGCTGTGAAAGAGGATGGCGGAGGTTGCTAAGATAAACGTCTCTGAAAACAGTTATTTTTAAGGCACTGAAGGTGGTAGAAAGTTTTGATTTCCATGTGATGAACTTGTTTCCCTCTGGTCAACACTAAAGAGAAAGTAGAGCATTACCTGGGATTGTATTAAATGATTGCATTCAAAGAGTTTGCCCAAAATAATTTAACGGTCTAGAGATAACTTCAGTAAAGTGTGGATTTGAAATGTGTGACTGAGGGTACGATTAAAAGATGGAGATAGCAAGGGACATAGAAGACGAGAGAAGAGAAGAAATAAAGAAGAGAAAGGGAGAGGGAGAGAGGGAGGGAGAGAGAGAGAGAGAGAGAGAGAGAGGGGGGGGGGGGGAGAGAGAGGGAGAGAGAGAAAGAGAGAGAGG
>NW_028165670.1:0-80341 GCF_964263955.1 Coregonus lavaretus | reverse complement strand
GAGAGAGAGAGAGAGAGAGAGAGAGAGAGAGAGAGAGAGAGAGAGAGAGAGAGAGAGAGAGAGAGAGAGAGAGACCCCACAGTTCCCATCCGAGTGTAGGCTGTGCTATATGTATCATCCATACTCGTTGCCTCTGAAGCGAGGCTTGGGAGGCTGAGGAGGAGGCAGCCCTGCCCTGGCCTGTATGCATGGTGCCAGGGAGAGAGGGAGTCACAGCAGTGCACACAGCAATTTTAATTCTAATTGCCTAGATTTATCTTCCTGGTACAGTGTGACGGCCCAATAAGTGGCCCTGATAGCTCCCTGAGCTGAAAGTGTGTTTGTTAAGGGCTGGCAGCAGGCAGATATGTGGGCAGGAGCTGTGAGAGAGAGAAAGCGGAATGGATTTACAGCAACACCGCTTAACCTCACCAAACACCCACACTGACTCAGAGTCACAGCAGCACAATATTTACAAGCCTACCTCCCAGCCAGGTCTAACACTCACTCTGTAGCTACCACAGACCAGACCAGACCAGACCAGACCAGACCAATGGCCATCCTCTTTCCATATATTGCAACTCACACTCTTAGAAAAAAGGGTTCCAAAAGGGTTCTTCAGCTGTCCCCATAGGAGAACCCTTTTTGGTTCCAGATAGAACCCTTTTGGGTTCCATATAGAAAGGGCTCTACATGCAACCCAAAAGGGTTTTACCTGGAACCAAAAGGGTTTGCTGCGTTTAGATGGCACGAGGTAGACGGCAAACCAGATGTCATTGTTTTCAACGAGAGAACAATGGTAAATGCCGTTGAGGCTGGCGGTGAAGGCCGTCAGCCGCCATGGTAGATGGGACTTACTGCCAGAGTTCAATTATTTCAACCTTTGCCATCTACCATAGTGTTGTTTTCTACCGGATGTTGATTTGCACTGTTTGTTTTACAGAAATCACCATAGCAACACATACCGTCGTGCTGGCTTGCTTTTGCCGTCACCATCTTTCTCGCTTTCTTGTCCCGCTATGCCGACTGGTATGACGGTTTTTGCGTTCCTCGTCTAAACGCAGCATTAGAGGGCAGAATAGGCCAACTTGTCCACACATTTACACTACATTTACAACTGCCATAATAGCACTAGGCTTACTAACTATGTTGGCAGCACGAGCATCTGCCTTCACTCTACAACAGTGACCTAAATCATGTCAAATTCTCATCCAATCAACACTGAACTTGAGATAGTGGGAACTTTTTGCCTGACAGTCAACGTCAAAGCTGCACCCTCTCTACCAGAGTTTTACTTTAGTAGTGGCAGAGTGGTTCCATCTGACTGCACAGTCAACTAGCCCAGAACTTTTTCTAAGAAACTGTCAAATTAATGGTAAAATGTGCAGCCTCATTTTGCCCTAGATCTTCATCCCAGCCACAGACCTCTCCTAATTAAACATTCAAACCCAGAGATTTTAAGTATTCAGTAAGCATGTTGCCTGCCCTGACTTTCCCTCTCAAGTTAAGGGCGCCAAGCTAATAATTTAATGATTATCTGTCTCCCTATCCATCTCTTTACTGAGCCCAGAGAGAGAGAGAGGCTCCAGATATGGAGTGGGCTGGGCCTCCTCCATCCTCGCCAACAGAGCAGTAAGTGCATGGTGCCATGACGGGCTGAGATAAGAGTCAGTGCATGTCACAGAGCACAAACTTCATCATTAACTTTTCCCACCGCCTCCCCTCCCTCCACTCTCCACATCTCATCTGTACATCTCTGCGTATCATCCTGTCTGTCCCGCTTGCGTTCTCTCACACTTCCACTCTTGCTCTCTCTTTCCTTGTCGTCTTCGCTCAATCCATCTCGCCTTATCTTCAAGTGTCACCCTCCCTCCCGCTTCCTCTCATTCTCTCTCTGAGTTAAAGCCGGTCCTTTCCCTCATTCTCTATTCAGTTTGGTAGAGATAATGACTGTTGACACACCATAGGACCTCAGTAATACATATTTCTCCAACATCCCTCCTTCACTTCTTCCTTCTCCATTCAGGAGAGAGCCTATCTCCATACAATCAGTCAG
The DNA here is from genome assembly GCF_964263955.1 of Coregonus lavaretus. Taxonomy (NCBI): domain Eukaryota; kingdom Metazoa; phylum Chordata; class Actinopteri; order Salmoniformes; family Salmonidae; genus Coregonus; species Coregonus lavaretus. Next base: position 78,306 of record NW_028165670.1, on the reverse strand, counting down.
GCAAACACATTACCAAATGCAAAGAGAAACTATAATTGAATAATTGACTTTTGGGACGTACCGGTATAAAGTGCAATTTCCTTTGAAAACACTGTGATGCCATTCTGTTTTGTAATGTGCTGATGTTCAATAGGCATCAATTCACCCTGGAGTTGCTGCACCGCACAGTAGGAATGATAGCAGCTAGCCCCAAGTGGGTGATGATGAATGCAAACAAATTATATTCCTTGTTTTTCCCGCTCTCTCTCCTTTTTATCATGCCAAATGAATAACAATTAAACTGTACAAATGTACTTAATTAACCACTATAATAAGCACTTAACTATCTGTTATTGAAGGTTTAACGAACCTTGGCGGGGAGCCCAAAAAGTGGAACAAAAGTGAGCTAATGCATCAATTATATCCACTTTCACTCATCTCCCTCATGGGGTGTGTGGAGAGGGGTGAGAGGGGTGTGTGAGAGGGGTGAGAGAGAGAGAGGGGTGAGATAGAGGGAGAGGGATGAAATGAGAGAGCGAGGGATGAGAGGGAGAGGGGTGAGAGAGAGGGGTGAGAGGGAGAGAGAGGAGTTAGAGAGAGAGAGGGGTGAGAGAGGGATGAGATGAGCGAGAGAGGGGTGAGAGGGGGAGGGGTGACAGGGAGAGCGAGAGGGGTTAGAGAGAGGGAGAGGGATGAGATGAGAGAGAGAGAGGGATGAGAGGGAGAGGGGAGAGAGAGTGAGGGGTGAGAGAGAGGGGTGTGAGAGAGAGAGGGTGAGAGAGAGGGGTGTGAGAGAGGTGAGAGAGAGGGATGAGAGAGAGGAATGATATGAGAGAGAGAGGGATGAGAGGGAGAGGGGTGAGAGAGTGAGGGGTGAGAGAGTGAGGGGTGAGAGAGGGGTGTGAGAGAGAGGGGTGTGAGAGAGAAAGGGGGTGAGAGAGAGGGAGAGGGATGAGATGAGAGGGATGAGAGGGAGAGGGGTGAGAAAGTGAGGGGTGAGAGAGTGAGGGGTGAGAGAGAGGGGTGTGAGAGAGAGGGGTGTGAGAGAGAGAGGGTGAGAGAGAGGGGGGGTGAGAGAGAGGGAGTGGGATGAGAGGGAGAGGGGTGAGAGAGTGAGGGGTGAGAGAGTGAGGGGTGAGAGAGTGAGAGAGGGATGAGATGAGAGGGATAGGGGGGATAGAGAGGGGTGAGAGAGAGAGGGGTGAGAGAGGGGGTGAGGGAGAGGGATGAGATGAGAGGGAGAGGGGTGAGAGAGAGCTAGGGGGGAGAGAGGAATGAGAGGGAGAGGGGTGAGAGGGAGAGGGATGAGATGAGAGAGAGAGGGGTGAGAGGGAGTGGGGTGAGAGAGAGAGGGGTGAGAGGGAGTGGGGTGAGGGGGAGAGGGGTGAGAGAGAGAGGGGGTATAGAGAGGGGTGAGAGAGGGATGAGATGAGAGAGAGAGGGATGAGAGGGTGAGGGGTGAGAGAGGGTGGTGAAAGAGAGGGGTGAGCGAGAGAGAGAGGAGTGATAGAGAGAGAGAGATAAAGAGAGAGAGAGGGAGATGGGGGATAGAGAGGGGTGAGAGGGTGAGGGGTGAGAGAGATTGGTGAAAGAGTGGGGTGAGCGAGAGAGAGGAGTGAGAGAGAGAGAGAGAGAAAGAGAGAGAGGGGTGAGAGAGAGGGAGAGGGGGTATAGAGAGGGGTGAGAGAGTGAGGGGTGAGAGCGAGGGATGAGTGAGAGTGGGGTGAGAGAGGGATGAGATGAGAGAGGGCTGAGAGGGAGAGGGGTGAGAGAGAGGGGTAAAAGAGAGGGGTGAGAGAGAGAGCGAGAGAGAGAGGGAGAGGGATGAAATGAGATGGAGGGGGTGAGAGAGAGAGCGGGGAGAGAGAGGGATGAGAAGGAGAGGGGTGAGAGAGAGGGGGGATAGAGAGGGGTGAGAGAGAGGGATGAGATGAGAGAGAGAGGAATGAGATGAGAGGGATGAGAGGGTGAGGGGTGAGAGAGAGGGGTGAAAGAGAGAGGGGTGAGAGAGAGAGGGGGTGAGAGAGGGAGATGGATGAGTTGAGAGGGAGAGGGGTGAGAGAGGGTTGAGAGAGATGAGAGGTGTGAGAGGGGGAGGGTTGAGAGAGAGTTGTGAGAGATTTGGGGTGAGAGAGTGAGGGGTGAGATATATCCGAGGGGTGAGAGAGCGGGAGAGGGATGAGAGAGAGATGGGTGAGAGAGAGGGGTGAGAGAAAGTTGTGAGAGAGAGAGGGGTGAGAGGAAGAGGGGAGAGAGAGGTGTGAGTAAGATGAGAGGGAGAGGGATGAGACAGAGGGGTGAGAGATGAGTGAGAGAGAGTGGGTGAGAGAGGGGTGAGAGAGATGAGAGGGAGATGGGAGAGAGGGAGAGGGGTGAGAGAGAGAGAGTGAGGGGTGAGAGGGTTGAGAGGGAGAGGGGTGAGAGAGGGGTGAGAGAGAGGAGTTAGAGGGAGAGGGGTGAGATAAGAGGGAGAGGAGTGAAATGAGAGGGATGAGAGGGACGGGCCTGGTGTTTGATGACAGCCATGTGCTTCTCCATGTTGCCGATGATTGAGGGTTCATTTGGATGGTTAATTTGCAGACGAACAGTGGGACGTCCCTGAGCGATGTCATTTGGATGAGTGCTGTAGTGTCGAGCAGAATAACGACCAGCGAGTGCTGCAAAGGAGGAGAAAGCTCGTTATCTGTCACTGGATGAAATGCCTCACATGCAATTAGCATTTCACAGCGTTTTACTAGAGATATGCTCCCAAAAGCTGTTAATGTTTGCTCTTGATTTATGATTTAAAAAGACTGGAACCCCTTAACTCCCTCTTGTATGGCATTTCATAAGGAAATTACAGAACACCCTATACATTTCAAGTTGTTTCTACATTTCTACTACCATTGTGTCTGTTATGCCTCCCATTTGCATCAGAAATGCTGTACTAAAGCAGGATAATCATTGAACTGTGTCGTCTTGGTCCTTGCGTTATCCTCCTGCTGCTTTCCCTTCAGGACACACACACATGCATTAAGATTTGTGTGAGAGATGTGGGCTGCAGCAATTAAAACTTATATTATAATGCAGCACACTTATTAAAGGTCCAATGCAGCCATTTTTATCTCAATATCAAATATTTGCTGGTTAACAATTAAGTACCTTACTGTGATTGTTTTAAATTAAAATGGAAATAAGAAATGTATTAAAATAAGTGAAGAGCAATTTCTCAAGCAAGACATTTGCTAGGACTGTCTGGGAGTGGTCTAAGTGGGTAGAGGAAAACTGAAAACTAGCTGTTATTGGCAGAGAGGTTTGGAACTCTCTTTCTTATTGGTCTATTAACTAATTTATCGCCTTGTGATGTCACCAGGCAGGCCACAACTTAATCCCACCAAAACAGGCTGAAACTTCAGGTGGCCTTCTTACACTAGAAAGGCATTATAATATTTTTCACAATTTCACAGTATTATTCCAACCTCATAGTGTGGAAATATACACTGAGTGTACAAAACATTAGGAACAGCTGCTCTTTCCTTGACAGACTGACCAGGTGAATCCAGGTGAAAGCTATGATCCCTTATTGATGTCACCTGTTATATCCACTTCAATCATTATAGATGAAGGGGAGGAGACAGGTTAATTGGTAAAAGTCTAAGCCGTTGGGGGGGTCTAAACTGACATATGGAATTGTTTTAAGATGATCATACTATGGATTATTTAGCTATTTGATTTTGAATTTTAGGACCCCTGTAGGTGAAAGAAAATAAAAAAAAGTTTGATCAAATATTGAATTTGGCATTTACTGCTATAGCCCAGAGAAATGCATTGAATAACACATTCATGAATGGCAAAAAAGACAGTCAAAAAATAACTAATAAGAAACAATGTTTTGAAGTGTTTGTCCTATATCGAGGAAATATAAGAAAGCTCAGGAAATATATATACAGTACCAGTCAAAGGTTTGGACACCTACTCTTTCAAGGGTTTTTCTTTATTTTTACAATTTTCTACATTGTAGAATAATAGTGAAGACATCAAAACTATGAAATAACACATATGGAATCATGTAGTCACCAAAAAAGTGTTAAACAAATCAAAATATATATATATTTATAGATTCTTCGAAGTAGCCATCCTTTGCCTTGATGACAGCTTTGCACACTCTTGGCATTCTCTCAACCAGCTTCATGAGGTAGTTACCTGGAATGCATTTAAATTAGCAGGTGTGCCTTGTTAAAAGTTAATTTGTGGAATTTCTTTCCTTCTTAATGCTTTTGAGCCAATCAGTTGTGTTGTGACAAGGTAGGGGTGGTATACAGAAGATAGCCCTCTTTCGTAAAAGACCAAGTCCATATTATGGCAAGAACAGCTCAATAATCAAAGACAAAAGACAGTCAATCATTACTTTAAGATATGAAGGTCAGGTAATCCAGAAAATTTCAAGTGCAGTCAAAAAAATCATAAAGCGCTATGATGAAACTGGCTCTCATGAGGACCGCCACAGGAAAGGAAGACCCAGAGGTACCTCTGCTGCAGAGGATAAATTCATTAGAGATAACTGCACCTCAGATTGCAGCCCAAATAAATGCTTCACAGAGTTCAAGTAACAGACACATCTCAACATCAACTGTACAGAGGAGACTGTGGGAATCAGACCTTCATGGTCGAATTGCTGCAAAGAAACCACTACTAAAGGACACCAATAAGAAGAAGAGACTTGCTTGGGCCAAGAAACACGAGCAATGGACAATAGACCGGTGGAAATCTGTCCTTTGGTCTGATGAGTCCAAATTTGAGATTTTTGGTTCCAACTGCTGTGTCTTTGTGACACGCCGAGTTGGTGAACGGATGATCTCTCTGCATGTGTGGTTCCCACCGTGAAGCATGGAGGAGGAGGTGTGATGGTGTGGGGGTGCTTTGCTGGTGACACTGTCAGTGATTTATTTAGAATTCAAGGCACATTTAACCAGCATGGCTACCACAGCATTCTGCAGCGATACGCCATTCCCATCTGGTTTGCACTTAGTGGGACTATCATTTGGTTTTCAACAGGACAATGACCCAACACACCTCCAGGCTGTGTAAGGGCTATTTGACCAAGAAGGAGAGTGATGGAGTGCTGCATCAGATGACCTGACCTCCACAATCACCCAACCTCAACCCAATTGAGATGGTTTGGGATGAGTTGGACCGCAGAGTGAAGGAAAAGCAGCCGACAAGTGCCAGCATACGTGGGAACTCCTTCAAGACTTTTGGAAAAGTATTCCAGGTGAAGCTGGTTGAGAGAATGCCAAGAGTGTGCAAAGCTGTCATCAAGGAAATGTATGGCTACTTTGAAGGATGTAAAGTCTAAAACATATTTTGATTTGTTTAACACTTTTTTGGTTACTACGTGATTCCATATGTGTTATTTCATAGTTTTGATGTCTTCACTATTATTCTACAATGTAGAATACACTTTTGGGGGTCGTAAAGCAAAACGGAGAACACCATCATGTTCGTGAGTGTCTCCCCTTTCCATAGAGTGTTCATAATAGGTCAAACCTTTCGGACACTACAGACGTTTTCGTGAGAAGACCGATTTTCAGGATGTCTCATGGTCTGACAAACACAGTTCTAGCTCTGCCACCTTTCACCGCAGAAGTGCAAGTGCGACATGGCGGATGCGGTGGATTGAGATGTATCCAATGCAAAAAAAACAGATATCTCTATCTTAAACTGACGGATTTTGATGGGGATTATTTTATTATGTTACTTAGATTGACGCACCGGTGCGTCAATCGACTAGGGGGTTTTAAAGAAGGAATTCTAAGCATTGAGACAATTGAGACATGGATTATGTATGTGTGCCATTCAGAGGGTGAATGGGCAAGACAAAATATTTACGAGCCAGGCGCACCAGTTTGAGTGTGTCAAGAACTGCAACGCTGCTGGGTTTTTCACGCTCAACAGTTTCCCGTGTGTATCAAGAATGGTCCACCACCCAAAGGACATCCAGCCAACTTGCCACAACATGGGCCAACATCCCTGTGCAACACTTTCGAAACCTTGTAGAGTCCATGCCCCGACACATTGAGGCTGTTCTGAGGGAAAAGAGGTTGAAACTCAATATTAGGAAGGTGTTTCTAATGTTTTGTCCACTCAGGTAAATCACGTTTTTTGACTGCTCTGGGCCTTTAATACCCGCATCAGCTAACTGCTATTGTCCTTCTGTTAGACAGAGTCAGAGCCAACAACTTTTATTATGGCTAAGTTAGAAGCCTATTTATGTCTGGGAATTTTCTCTGTAGTGACAGCCGGCCCAGTCATAGCATCCCACGGTTTGAATGTCAGGCTTGATCTCGGTGCAGTGTTTAAATTTCCCCTTGGGCCATGCTACATTAAAATGTATAGTCATAATTGAACCTAGAGCTGTATCTAAGCATGCAATATTGGAGTCATAAACATATCGAGTTCAGCTGTAGGGTTGATACACTGGATGGGGAGGGTGGGGGTGGTTGTAGTGGTGGGGGTCTGTTTTGGGATTGCTGTTAGTGGAATAGACTGTCTAAGAGATTGTATCTAAAAGCTTATTTCCGTTGCATTTTTTCAGTGTGTCAGCAATAGATGTCTGCTTTGATATGGCTAAATGGGCTGTTTGTCTCTGGTGTGATCTCTGCTGTCATGCCACTATCCCCTACAGTCCTACAGAGAAATATGGAAATTCAACACACTCTGTTCTGAGCAGGAAGTGGAATCAGCCATGTGAAGATAATGTGAAGATAAGCCAGTAATAAGTCCACATGAAAGAGAAGGTGTGTCTCTTCATTCAGCATATATATATATATATATATATATATATATATATATATATATATATATATATATATATATATATATATATATATATATATACAGTACATTTGGAAAGTATTCAGACCCCTTGACTTTTTCCACATTTTGTTGCGTTACAGTCTTATTCTAAAATTGATTACATCGTTGTTTCCCCCTCATCAATCTACACACAATACCCCATAATGACAAAGCAAAAACAGGTTTTTAGAAATGTTTGCAAATGTATTTTAAAAAACAAACAGAAATACCTATTTTTTTTTTTTTAAGTATTCAGACCCTTTGCTATGAGACTCGAAATTGAGCTCAGGTGCATCCTGTTTCCATTGATCATCCTTGAGATGTTTCTACAACTTGATTGGAGTCCACCTGTGGTAAATTTAATTGATTGGACATGATTTGGAAAGGCACACACTTGTCTATATAAGGTCCCACAGTTGACAGTGCATGTCAGAGCAAAAACCAAGCCATGAGGTCGAAGGAATTGTCCTTAAGAGCTCCGAGACAGGTTGTGTCGAGGCACAGATCTGGGGAAGGGTACCAAAACATTTCTGCAGCATTGAAGGTCCCCAAGAACACAGTGGCCTCCATCATTCTTAAATGGAAGAAGTTTGGAACCACCAAGACCCTTCCTAGAGCTGGCCGCCCGGCCAAACTGAGCAATCGGGTGAGAAGGGCCTTGGTCAGTGAGGTGACCAAGAACCCGATGGTCACTCTGACAGAGCTCTAGAGTTCCTCTGTGGACATGGGAGAACCTTCCAGAAGGACAACCATCTCTGCAGCACTCCACCAATCAGGCCTTTATGTTATAGTGGCCAAATTGAAGCCACTTCTCAGTAAAAGGCACATGACAGCCCGCTTGGAGTTTGCCAAAAGGCACCTGAAGGACTCTCAGACCATGAGAAACAAGATTCTCTGGTCTGATGAAACCAAAATTGAACTATTTTGCCTGAATGCCAAGCGTCACGTCTGGAGGAAACCTGGCACCATCCCTACGGTGAAGCATGGTGGTGGCAGCATCATGCTGTGAGGATGTTTTTCAGCGGCAGGGACTGGGAGACTAGTCAGGATCGAGGCAAAAATGAACAGAGCAAAGTACAGAGAGATCCTTGATGAAAATCTGCTCCAGAGCGCTCAGGACCTCAGACTGAGGTGAAGGTTCACCATCCAACAGGACAACGACCCTAAGCACACAGCCAAGACAACGCAGGAGTGGCTTCGGGACAAGTCTCTGAATGTTCTTGAGGGGCCCAGCCAGAGCCCGGACTTGAACCCGCGCGAACATCTCTAGAGAGACCTGAAAATAGCTGTGTAGCGACGCTCCCCATCCAACCTGACAGAGCTTGAGAGGATCTGCAGAGAAGAATGGGAGAACTCCCCAAATACAGGTGTGTCAAGCTTGTAGCGTCATACCCAAGAAGACTCAAGGCAGTAATCGCTGCCAAAGGTGCTTCAACAAAGTACTGAGTAAAGGGACTGAATACTTATGTAAATGTAATATTTAAGTTATTTATTTGTAATAAATTAGCAAAAATGTATAAAAACCTATTTTTGCTTTGTCATTGTGGGGTATTGTGTGTAGATTGATGAGAGAAAAAAATATTAATCAATTTTAGAATAAGGCTGTAACGTAACAATGTGGAAAAAGTCAAGGGGTCTGAATACTTTCCGAATGTACTGTGTATATATATATATATATATATATATATATATATATATATATATATATATATAGGGAGAGAGAGAGAGAAGGCAGATGTTATTGTGGCAGCATGCAGCAGTTATGGTTATGTCATCGGACATCTCATGTTAGGGGACAGTCTTGTCTCTGAATGGCTCCTCAGTGCATTGTGTGTGTGTGACTCAGGCCTGCTGAGAGGAGTGCTAAATCATGTTGGCTGTGGGACGAGGAGAGCAGAGCATGGTTGAGATGTTTTTGGACATCTGCTGCACTCCCTGTCCCTGTTCCACATCAGAGGAAAGATTCAGATTCAACTTAACCGACTCCGTAGCGTAACATTTTTATAGGCTCCCACGAGAGAAGATCCTCCAAGACACACATAAGGCAATACTACAGGTCAATTGCGCTGAGATTTAGTCCAAACTCTTCTGGCTTGTGTTATGGCTCTGGTGGGAAATATGAATATGATGTATTTCTCTGTTTGACGGTGGTTTGTCATTTCCATAACTCTCACCTCCTCCACTATTTCAGTATTTATACTGTATCACTATTCATATCCTCTCATAGTTACAGATAGAAAACGTAAAACAGACTGTGGGCTGAATGCTCTCCAGTTGTGACAGGCAGATATTAATACAGCAATTTTACAGCTACTGTGTGTCCACACTGATCAAATATTCCATTATAATGGAGTGCACCTAATCCACGTCCAAATACTATAACATAGCGTTACATTCTCAATTCCCACTCTCTCGCTGTCGTCCTAATGATTACTTTTTCCTGCATTTGACAAGCCGTTGAGTCCAGGACAGGCCTAACAGTTTGTGAAAAGGGCTGACATATGAATGTAGAGCTATGTCCTACAGATATATGTGTAGGTTAGGACTCCTGGTAGGGAATATCGCAACACTTTGATCAACTGATAAACAACTCACCTCCAACTTTGACAACTCCCTTACTGGTGTATTTCATGAAACAAAGAATTGAAGTGAACTTTGATATTTTTGCAGCTCAAGTTTCAGACTCGACTATATCTACAGTGGGGAAAAAAAGTATTTAGTCAGCCACCAATTGTGCAAGTTCTCCCACTTAAAAAGATGAGAGAGGCCTATAATTTTCATCATAGGTACACGTCAACTATGACAGACAAATTGAGGAAAAAAAATCCAGAAAATCACATTGTAGGATTTTTAATTAATTTATTTGCAAATTATGGTGGAAAATAAGTATTTGGTCACCTAGAAACAAGCAAGATTTCTGGCTCTCACAGACCTGTAACTTCTTCTTTAAGAGGCTCCTCTGTCCTCCACTCGTTACCTGTATTAATGGCACCTGTTTGAACTTGTTATCAGTATAAAAGACACCTGTCCACAACCTCAAACAGTCACACTCCAAACTCCACTATGGCCAAGACCAAAGAGCTGTCAAAGGACACCAGAAACAAAATTGTAGACCTGCACCAGGCTGGGAAGACTGAATCTGCAATAGGTAAGCAGCTTGGTTTGAAGAAATCAACTGTGGGAGCAATTATTAGGAAATGGAAGACATACAAAACCACTGATAATCTCCCTCGATCTGGGGCTCCACGCAAGATCTCACCCCGTGGTGTCAAAATGATCACAAGAACGGTGAGCAAAAATACCAGAACCACACGGGGGGACCTAGTGAATGACCTGCAGAGAGCTGGGACCAAAGTAACAAAGCCTACCATCAGTAACACACTACGCCGCCAGGGACTCAAGTCCTGCAGTGCAAGACGTGTCCCCCTGCTTAAGCCAGTACATGTCCAGGCCCGTCTGAAGTTTGCTAGAGTGCATTTGGATGATCCAGAAGAGGATTGGGAGAATGTCATATGGTCAGATGAAACCAAAATATAACTTTTTGGTAAAAACTCAACTCGTCGTGTTTGGAGGACAAAGAATGCTGAGTTGCATCCAAATAACACCATACCTACTGTGAAGCATGGGGGTGGAAACATCATGCTTTGGGGCTGTTTTTCTGCAAAGGGACCAGGACGACTGATCCGTGTAAAGGAAAGAATGAATGGGGCCATGTATCGTGAGATTTTGAGTGAAAACCTCCTTCCATCAGCAAGGGCATTGAAGATGAAACGTGGCTGGGTCTTTCAGCATGACAATGATCCCAAACACACCGCCCGGGCAACGAAGGAGTGGCTTCGTAAGAAGCATTTCAAGGTCCTGGAGTGGCCTAGCCAGTCTCCAGATCTCAACCCCATAGAAAATCTTTGGAGGGAGTTGAAAGTCCATGTTGCCCAGCGACAGCCCCAAAACATCACTGCTCTAGAGGAGATCTGCATGGAGGAATGGGCCAAAATACCAGCAACAGTGTGTGAAAACCTTGTGAAGACTTACAGAAAACGTTTGACCTGTGTCATTGCCAACAAAGGGTATATAACAAAGTATTGACAAAACTTTTGTTATTGACCAAATACTTATTTTCCACCATAATTTGCAAATAAATTCATTTAAAATCCTACAATGTGATTTTCTGGAAAAAATTTTCTCATTTTGTCTGTCATAGTTGATGTGTACCTATGATGAAAATTACAGGCCTCTCTCATCGTTTTAAGTGGGAGAACTTGCACAATTGGTGGCTGACTAAATACTTTTTTCCCCCGCTGTACCTCCTGTCATTTTACTTTCCCAGAGTGGACTGGTACACCCAGTCTTTGAAGTTTAGTCCTTTCACTGGGATCTGCAACTTCCTCATCTCTATTCCTGGCAGGAAGTGAACACTAAACAGCTCTTGCAGTAATGATAAAGCTGGGCTTGGGGACAAAGGTTACAGTGCATTACTCTTATTGGCACACAGCCTGGACCAAAATCTGCCTCCTCTGTCTTACCACATGTTGATCCAGAGTCAGAGACATTTGCTTCTACGATGACTGGTGACTGGTATTCTGGCCTGGGACCTGGAGATGTCACTGAGTGGAGCCCTAAATTAGATTAGGGAGAGGAGAGTTCACTTGGCGGGTTTAGACCTGTTGGAACCTGGAGACTGCCCTTGGGTGAACTCCTCTCCTCCTCTCTTTCTCTCTCTCTTATCAATTATCTCTGTCTGACATGGACCTTCTACAATGTAGGGAAGTCACATGGTTTAGTGGTTTTGGAAATTGACTGCTGAGTGAGGAAATACCCCTATGTGATTACTGCTGGTAACTGCTGCATGCATTATGGGAATGATCAAATCTGTTCAGCCCAGTGGTAACACATGTCATAAACATACCTCAAGGACACTGGTCATGATGATGATGACTGATTCTATAATTAATAATTGTCCTTCAGGACAAGCTGTTTTTGAAATGACTTTACAAACTCATGCTCTGCATTAATTGTGTTAACATTGAGTCTAAATAAGACCATACAGTGTATTATTTAGATAGCTTAGAAGTCAGCTGAGTCTTCTATTTCACTTTTAATTAATAAGAATTGCATAAGTATTGCTATTATATTATATAGGTATTAATGGTTAATATTGTTTAGGATAATAATGAATTTCCTTAGGACATACTGTATTCACATAATCTGGGATTGGATGGACAAGTCTCTCATGTGTATAGGCAGAGCTGTATCCTGAGGCCCTTCAATCGATCCCTGCCTCTCCTATGCTCTGTGTTTCAAGTAGAACTCTGATTTCTGCCACACACACACGAATATGCTAAGGGTGGGATGGAGGGATAGACGGAAGATGATGTTTGGGCAGAGTGATGAAAGCCAGGTGGGATGCTTCACGCTCCGACCACCACCCACCCACTCACACTGATGACCCGGCTGGACCATCCACTAACAAGACCACACTGATGACCCGGCTGGACCATCCACTAACAAGACCACACTGATGACCCGGCCGGACCATCCACTAACAAGACCACACTGATGACCCGGCCGGACCATCCACTAACAAGACCACACTGATGACCCGGCTGGACCATCCACTAACAAGACCACACTGATGACCCGGCCGGACCATCCACTAACAAGACCACACTGATGACCCGGCCGGACCATCCACTAACAAGACCACACTGATGACCCGGCCAGACCATCCACTAACAATACCACACTGATGACCCGGCCAGACCATCCACTAACAATACCACACTGATGACCCGGCCGGACCATCCACTAACAAGACCACACTGATGACCCGGCCGGACCATCCACTAACAATACCACACTGATGACCCGGCCAGACCATCCACTAACAAGACCACACTGATGACCCGGCTGGACCATCCACTAACAAGACCACACTGATGACACAGCCGGACCATCCACTAATAATACCACACTGATGACCCGAATAGACTATCCACTAATAATACCACACTGATGACCCGGCTGGACAATCCACTAACAGTACCACACTGATGACCCGGCTGGACCATCCACTAACAGTACCACACTGATGACCCGGCTGGACCATCCACTAACAAGACCACACTGATGACCCGGCTGGACCATCCACTAACAAGACCACACTGATGACCCGGCTGGACCATCCACTAACAGTACCACACTGATGACCCGGCTGGACCATCCACTAACAGTACCACACTGATGACCCGGCTGGACCATCCACTAACAGTACCACACTGATGACCCGGCCAGACCATCCACTAACAGTACCTAATTCCTTGGGCTGGGAATTGCCAGGGACCTAACAATATGATGTTATCACAATACTTAGGTGTCGATACGATATGTATTGCGATATTCACGATTCTATATGTATTGCAATTCGATACTGTGATTTTATTGCGATTTGATGTTCCAAACATATTTTTTGTTATATGTCTGCTGCAGAGAGACAAGAGAAAGAATTCGAAAATGAGTTTTGATCAGTCATGGAAATAAAAACGCTGATAACATGTTGGCTCGCAATTTTTTTTTTTAAGATAGAGAACAAGCTATATGATGAAAAATACCTGAATTTTGGCACAGGTACAGCCGACTAGCGCTAGTTAATGCTGTTTTTTTTATAGTTGTTTTTACAAACCGGTACTTGCGATATGTAACTATCAATTTTTTTCCCGATCACTACTCATTTCCACGAAACACAAGTCATAAAGTAATTTAGCTGTAAGCTGTATTAACACAACTAATATCTCATTCCCCATGGCAGCTTATGTCACGTTTTCCCTTTTTTTTTCTCACATTCCCACCTTTTCTCCCGTTCTCTGGAGCTTGTTCCTATTCCCGCCCGTTAGTATTTCAGCTCTCAGTTATTAAGCGGCTTAATCCCAGTGATCCCCCCCATCTCTTTTTTTGCCATCTGCTTTGAAATGAATGGGCATGTTGGAAAGTAGGCTAAATCCAGAGTGGCAGCTTTTTCTTTCCTATATTGAAAGAGGTGCTGGAGCCAGTGGCCAGCTGATATGAGTGGAACAATAAACAGGGAAGCCTTCTCTGTCTGTCCCCAGTAAGACATCTCTGTCTAAGCCATACACCTCAGCCTGTTGGGATGGTCTGACTGTAGCAGGTCCGTTCACTTCTCACTGAAAACCAAGCTCTGTTCTGGCCATCAGACTGTGGTTGAAAACCAACCCAGACTTATGTTGAAAACCAACTTGATGAATTCTTTATGTGGTGGGGAATGCCTGCAATGCTTTCTGGTGGCAAAGTTTAGTACCCTCTCGTCTCTGATCCGATAACAAGCATGCCGATGTCCCGCACCTTGTATGCCTAGGTCTGACAGACATTAGCATGCACTTCAAGGGGAAACAGGAATCTTAAATGAGCCCTTACTGGCTGTGTGTGACTGACTGGGACTGTGATCTCTACAGAGGTGCATTCATGTGGCCTTTCTCAGGCTGAGCAGTGGAGGGCTGGCACCAGGTGCTGGGTGGCTGGCTGATGTAGAGCCCATCTCTCTGATGCTTCTCCCTCCCTCTCCTCCCTGCCCCCATTCTGTAGGATCACTGGCAGAGACTGCACATTTGATCCTGCAGAGATCTTGTTCACCGCCATATCCGCCTGACAAAGCTCTCTCTCTCCGTCTCTCTGTCTCGCCGTCTCTTTCTCTCTGTCTTTTTATCTCAGATAAGAGAGATAAGCCTCTTGCTGCTATCTCTTCTTTGGTACAGCAGACATTGCTGTAGTCTACCCCGGTCTCTTTGATATTACAAGAGGGGTGGCGGTGTCATAGATATCTGAGAAGTTAATTCAATTATCCTTGGGATGTGCCTAGGATCCCACACAGACAAGTGTGGATAATTTATGACTGTTTCTTCAAATGATGTGAGAGTTATAAACTGCGAGCGGATATAACGCATGCCATGACGAGAGGTGTACAGCCAGACAACACCCCCAAACACACACACACACGCATTCAACACTCAACAATCATTCATTCGGAGGGTCAGTGCCAAAAAGCGTTCCGATATAATTGTCAGGGAAGTGTAAACAGGAAGCGTGCTCCTTGCACAGCGCTGTCAGCCCCCACCAAGGAATGTGAAGCACGGACAGAAAAATAAGTGTTTTTTTAGACCTGAGACACAATGTGATGAGACAGTTGACACAATACACTGGCATTTAGCTGGGTCGTGGAAGTGTTGATGAACTTGTTTTACTTAGGCAACTTTCCCACTGCACAACAAGAAGTCAAAGGAGTCCAGCAGCAGGGACACCTAAACATAAAATCAAACTCCTCAACCAAAAGTCACATTTTTTTAAGGTCAGCTCTAAACAACTTAAGATTCCAGCTAGCGATGAATCAGCGTGATGACCCTTCATCAGCTCATGCTCATCACAGACAGAGGGCTATGCCAAAAACATTCAGCTTGACTAGCATTCAGTATAGGTATGCCCAGACAGCCCCAAATCCGCAACCATAAGCAACAACATTGAGGTTTAGGTTTAGAAAATAAAAAACATGACCAATGGGTAAAATAATAATGGGTAAAATAATAATTGTGTAGATTGTGTACTCCTCTAAGAAAACCAATAGTCCAAACCTAATGTCTCTATCATAATCCGTTCAAAAGTTATTGGAATTTTTACCCTTGTAGCATGGCCAAGATTAAGCTGATTAAATCAATGGAGGCCAGAGATGTTTATCACATCAGTCACCGGCTTCATTAATAAGTGCATCAAAGACGTCGTTCCCACAGTGACCTATGTGCATATCCCAATCAAAAGCCATGGATTACAGACAACATCCGCACTGAGCTAAAGGCTAGAGCTACAGCTTTCAAGGAGCGGGACACTAATCCAGACGCTTATAAGAAATCCCACTACGACCTCCGACGAGCCATCAAACAGGAAAAGCATCAATACAGGACTACTAAAAAATCATACTACACCGGCTCTGACGCTCGTCGAATGTATCACGCATTACAAAGGGAAACCCAGCCACGAGCTGCCCAGTGACACGAGCCTACTATGCTCGCTTCGAGACAAGCAACACTAAACCATGCATGAGAGCACCAGCAGTTCCAGACAACTGTGTGATTTCACTCTCCCGTAGCCGATGTGTGTAAGACCTTTAAACAGGTTAACATTCACAAGGCCGCGGGGCCAGACGGATTACCAGGATGCGTACTCAGAGCATCAGCTGACCAGCTGGTGGGTGTCTTCACTGACATTTTCAACTTCTCCCTGATCCAGTCTGTAATACCTACATGTTTCAAGCAGACCAACATAGTCCCTGTGCCCAAGAACGCCAAGGTAACCTGTCTAAATGACTATCGCCCCGTACCACTCACATCTGTTGCCATGAAATGCTTTGAAAGGCTGGTCGTGGCTCACATCAACACCATCATCCCAGACATCCTGGACCCACTCCAATTCGCATATCGCCCTAGCAGATTTGTTCTATATTTCTCACTCTGCATTGTTGTGAAGGCCCGTCAGTAAGCATTTCACTGTTAGTCTACATTTGTTGTTAGCTCAGCCTTCAACACAATAGTACCCTCCAAGCTCATCATTAAGCTCGAGGCCCTGGGTCTGAACCCCGCCCTGTGCAACTGGGTCCTGGACTTCCTAATGGATCGCCCCCAGGTGGTGAAGGTAGGAAACAACACCTCAACTACGCCGATCCTCAAGATAGGGGCCCAACAAGGGTGCGTGCTCAGCCCCCTCCTGTGCTCCCTGTTCACCCATGACTGCGGCCACGCCTCCAACTCAATCATCAAGTTTTCAGACGACACAACAGTAATAGCCCTGATTACCAACAATGACGAGACCGCCTACAGGGAGGAGGTGAGGGCCCTGGCGGAGTGGTGCCAGGAAAATAACCTCTCCCTCAACATCAACAAAACAAAGGAACTGATTGGGGACTTCAGGAGACAGCAGAGGGAGCACGCCCCTATCCACATTGACGGGGCCGCAGTGGAAAAGGTGAAAAGCTTCAAGTTCCTCGGCGTACACATCACTGACAATCTGAAATGGTCCACCCACACAGACAGTGTGGTGAAGAAGGCACAACAGCGCCTCTTCAACCTCAGGAGTCTGAAGAAATTCAGCTTGGCCCCTAAGGTCCTCATAAACTTTTACAGATGCACAATTGAGAGCATCCTGTCGGGCTGTATCACCGCCTGGTACGGCAACTGCACCGCCCGCAACCGCAGGGCTCTCCAGAAGGTGGTGCACTCTGCCCAATGCATCACCGAGGGCACACTGTCTGCCCTCCAGGACACCTACAGCACCCGATGTCACAGGAAGGCCAAAAAGATCATCAAGGACATCAACCACCCGAGCCATGGCCTTTTCACCCCGCCATCATCCAACCATTGAACTCGTAATCTTTCTTAAAACAATATAAAGGTAACATAGATATCGATTTTGAGACATTACGTAGTATTTTCATATTTTGTAGACGCTTTTTCATATTAATGCGAAATTCCTGTAATTTTTTTACGATTTCGCAGAAAATCAAGCGTATATCTGTGAAACGTCAACAGAGCGCTCAGCATACTGCAAGCTTTTTATTTTCAAAGCCTTTTACATTGAATTTAGCTCATGTGATGTTAATTTAGCTTTTTGCGACCTGCGGAAACAACTTTGCAGGCAACCACCACAACATGTAAAATCCTCAAAAGAGCTCGGTGCTTATTATCGGATGTATTAGGTTACGAAATCTGAGTTTTTGGATATAATGTTAATGATATGTTAGAGAAAGACCCCAATGAATGATTCAGAACATGAAGAATCATCTTGGTAAAATGTATTTTATAACATGAGGAAGTGAAATGTCATCACCAAAGCGCGTTTACACCCACTCTGGGCAGAGTGGGTGGA
Organism: Coregonus lavaretus; assembly: GCF_964263955.1. Taxonomy (NCBI): domain Eukaryota; kingdom Metazoa; phylum Chordata; class Actinopteri; order Salmoniformes; family Salmonidae; genus Coregonus; species Coregonus lavaretus. The sequence continues at coordinate 60,573 of NW_028165670.1, read as the reverse complement.
CACGCTAGATAAGTCAACACATTCACATAAAATGGGTACTTCTCCTTTTCAAAAGCCTGTGCAATAATATATCCACCGCTGTTCTTTACATATCTCCAGTGGATGATAATGTCATTGTTTCTCACAATAGATCATAACCATCACATAATTTCTTCTATAAATTGCATGTTTGGTGTATAGTGTAGCTGAGCTGGCTGGATAGCTGGCTGACTGATTGAATTATTGTTTACCCGGGTAGAGACAAGGAAGGTAGGCAAGCAGGGAGAGGGCTGATTAAACCGCCCTAGAGGCTGATGGGTAATTAACAGGCTGTTCTCTATGTTACTAGTATTAGTCACCTCCTAGGTAATCTCAGAAATCACACCAGCTGTACTCCCATTCATTCCTATACACCGCAAGCCAACCACACCATAAGCCCCCTCAAAGGCTTTAAAACTGTTATTTGATGTGATTATCATTATATTCCCATGCTGTTTCATAGATAAGGTTTTGATTTAGAAATGAATTCAGAGAAAGATGGTCAGAGGAAGGCCCTAAAAATTGTCAAAGACTCCCTAGTCATAGACTGTAATAACGCTACCTACATGTACATATTACCCCAATTACCTCGACTAACCGGTGCCCCCGCAAATTGACTCGGTACCGGTACCCCCTGTATATAGCATCGCTATTGTTATTTTTACTGCTGCTCTTTATTATTTGTTTTGTATTCTTTTATTTTGTATTTTTTTGTGTGATTTGTTTTTGTGGGTATTCTTTCTTAAAACTGCATTGTTGGTTAAGGGCTTGTAAGTAAGCATTTCACTGTAAGGTCTACACCTGTTGTATTCTGTGCATGTTACAAATACAATTTGTTTTGATATGATGTGATTTGATTTGATGTTATAGGTTTCATTTCAGGTATGATAAATCCAATGGGATGAGACTTGGGTGACCTACAGTTGTTGAAAAAAGGTGCTATCTACAACCTGAAAGGGTTCTTCGGCTGTCCCCATAGGTTAACCCTTTAAAGAACCTGTTTTGGTTCCAGGTAGAACCCTCAGGGAGGTGACCAAGAACCTAATGACCACTCTGACATAACTACAGAGTTCCTTGGCTGATATGGGAGAACTTGTCTGAGAGCATAAGGCAAAAGATTCTGTGGTCTGATGAGAGAAAAATGTTACTCTTTGGCCTGAGTGCAAAGCACTGTGTCTGGAGAAAACCAGGCATAGCTCATCACCTGTTTAACACCATCCCTACCATGAAGCATGGTGGTGGCAGCATCATGCTATGGGGATGCTTTTCAGTGGCAGGGACTGGGAGACTGGTAAGGATAGAGGGAACAATGAATGGAGCCAAATTCAGGCAAATCCTTGATGAGAACCTGCTTCAGAGTGCAAACGACCTTAGACTGGGGGCGAAGATTTACGTTCCATCAGGACAATGACCCCAAGCATACAGCTAAAGCCACGCTGGAATTGCTTCCGAACAAAAACGTGAAAGTCCTTGAGCAGCCCAGCCAAAGCCCAGAATTTCATTAAATTGAAAATCTGTGGAAAGGCTTGAAGATTGCTGTTCACCTCCACTCCCCATCTAATTTAAACAAAGCTTGAGAAAATATGCAAGGAAGAATTGGAGAAAATCCTAAAATCCAGAAGTGCGAAGTTGATACAGACATACCCAAGACGACTCAAAGCTGTAATCGCCTCCAAAGGTGCTTCTACAAAGTATTGACTCAGGGGAGTGAATACTTCTGTAAATGCAATATTTCTGTATTTAATTTTCAATACATTTGCAAACATTTCTAAAACAGTGTTTTCACTTTGTCATTATCGGGTATTGTGTGTAGATCGGTGACAAAAAAAAAAAATGTAATCCATTATGAATTCAGACTGTAACATAACAAAATGTGAAATAAGTCAAGGGGTATGAATACTTTCTTAAGGCACTCTAACTGACTATCAACCCTGATAGTAAACCCTCTGCATGCCAATGCCAACTGTACCAATATTCTGTATTCTTGCCTGGGGGCCGCAGTTGACATTCTAAATTTAAGAGGCTATGTGATCCCATTACTTGGTGCACTACCTCATGAATAACTAGTGTACAGTTGTGGTCAAAAGTTTTGAGAATGACACAAATACTAATTTTCACAAAGTCTGCTGCCTCAGTTTTGATGATGGCAATTTGCATATACTCCAGAATGTCATGAAGAGTGATCAGATGAATTGCAATTAATTGCAAAGTCCCTCTTTGCCATGAAAATGAACTTAATCCCAAAAATAAGTTTCCACTGCATTTCAGCCCTGCCACAAAAGGACCAGCTGCCATCATGTCAATGATTCTCTCGTTAACACAGGTGAGAGTGTTGACGAGGACAAGGCTGGAGATCACTCTGTCATGCTGATTGAGTTAGAATAACAGACTGGAAGCTTTAAAAGGAGGGGGGTGCTTGAAATCATTGTTCTTCCTCTGTTAACCATGGTTACCTGCAAGGAAACACGTGCTGTCATCATTGCTTTGCACAAAAAGGGCTTCACAGGCAAGGATATTGCTGCTAGTAAGATTGCACATAAATCAACCATTTTTCGGATCATTAAGAACTTCAAGGAGAGAGGTTCAATTGTTGTGAAGAAGGCGTCAGGGCGCCCAAGAAAGTCCAGCAAGCGCCAGGACCGTCTCCTAAAGTTGATTCAGCTGCGGGATCAGGGCACCACCAGTGCAGAGCTTGCTCAGGAATGGCAGCAGGCAGGTGTGAGTGCATCTGCACACACAGTGAGGCAAAGACTTTTGGAGGATGGCCTGGTGTCAAGAAGGGCAGCAAAGAAGCCACTTCTCTCCAGGAAAAACATCAGGGACAGACTGATATTCTGCAAAAGGTACAGGGTTTGGACTGCTGAGGACTGGGGTAAAGTCATTTTCTCTGTTTGGGGCATCCGGAAAACACCTTGTCCGGAGAAGACAAGGTGAACGCTACCATCAGTCCTGTGTCATGCCAACAGTAAAGCATCCTGAGACCATTCATGTGTGGGGTTGCTTCTCAGCCAAGGGAGTGGGCTCACTCACAATTTTGCCTAAGAACACAGCCATGAATAAAGAATGGTATTAACACATCCTCCGAGAGCAACTTCTCCCAACCATCCAAGAACAGTTTGGTGACGACCAATGCCTTTTCCATCATGATGGAGCACCTTGCCATAAGGCAAAAGTGATAACTAAGTGGCTCAGGGAACAAAACATCAACATTTTGGGTCCATGGCCAGGAAACTCCCCAGACCTTAATCCCATTGAGAACTTGTGGTCGATCCTCAAGAGGGGGTGGACAAACAAAAACCCACAAATTCTGACAAACTCCAAGCATTGATAATGCAAGAATGGGCTGCCATCAGTCAGGATGTGGCCCAGAAGTTAATTGACAGCATGCCAGGGCGGATCACTAAGCTAAGGATCCTGGGACTAAACACCTCCCTCTGCAACTGGATCCTGGACTTCCTGACGGGCCGCCCCCAGGTGGTAAGGGTAGGTAACAACACATCTGCCACACTGATCCTCAACACGGGGGCCCCTCAGGGGTGCGTGCTCAGTCCCCTCCTGTACTCTCTGTTCACCCATGACTGCATGGCCAGGCACGACTCCAACACCATCATTAAGTTTGCCGACGACACAACAGTGGTAGGCCTGATCAATCAATTTCAATTTTATTTTATATAGCCCTTCTTACATCAGCTAATATCTCGAAGTGCTGTACAGAAACCCAGCCTAAAACCCCAAACAGCTAGTAATGCAGGTGTAGAAGCATGGTGGCTAGGAAAAACTCCCTAGAAAGGCGAAAACCTAGGAAGAAACCTAGAGAGGAACCAGGCTATGAGGGGTGGCCAGTCCTCTTCTGGCTGTGCCGGGTGGAGATTATAACAGAACCATGCCAAGATGTTCAAAAATGTTCATAAGTGACAAGCATGGTCAAATAATAATCAGGAATAAATCTCAGTTGGCTTTTCATAGCCGATCATTAAGAGTTGAAAACAGCAGGTCTGGGACAGGTAGGGGTTCCATAACCGCAGGCAGAACAGTTGAAACTGGAATAGCAGCAAGGCCAGGCGGACTGGGGACGGCAAGGAGTCACCACGGCCGGTAGTCCCGACGTATGGTCCTAGGGCTCAGGTCTCTCAGTTGGCTTTTCATAGCCGATCATTAAGAGTTGAAAACAGCAGGTCTGGGACAGGTAGGGGTTTCGTAGCCGCAGGCAGAACAGTTGAAACTGGAATAGCAGCAAGGCCAGGCGGACTGGGGACAGCAAGGTGTCATCATGCCCGGTAGTCCTGACGTATGGTCCTAGGGCTCAGGTTCTCAGAGAGAAAGAGAGAACGAGAGAATTAGAGAGAGCATACTTAAATTCACACAGGACACTGGATAAGACAGGAGAAGTACTCCAGGTATAACCAACTAACCCCAGCCCCCCGACACATAAACTACTGCAGCATAAATACTGCTGCAGTATTTACGTGTCTCACCGACAACGATGAGACAGCCTATAGGGAGGAGGTCAGAGATCTGGCCGTGTGGTGCCAGGACAACAACCTCTCCCTCAACGTGACCAAGACAAAGGAGATGATTGTGGACTACAGGAAAAAAAAGAGGACTGAGCACGCCCCCATTCTCATCGACGGGGCTGTAGTGGAACAGGTTGAGAGCTTCAAGTTCCTTGGTGTCCACATCACCAACGAACTATCATGGTCCAAACACACCAAGACAGTCGTGAAGAGGGCACGACAAAGCCTATTCCCCCTCAGGAGACTAAAAAGATTTGGCATGGGTCCTCAGATCCTCAAAAAATTCTACAGCTGCACCATCGAGAGCATCCTGACTGGTTGCATCACCGCCTGGTATGGCAACTGCTTGGCCTCTGACCGCAAGGCACTACAGAGGGTAGTGCGTACGGCCCAGTACATCACTGGGGCAAAGCTCCCTGCCATCCAGGACCTCTATACCAGGCGGTGTCAGAGGAAGGCCCTCAAAATTGTCAAAGACTCCAGCCACCCTAGTCATAGACTGTTCTCTCTGCTACCGCACGGCAAGCGGTACCGGAGTGCCAAGTCTAGGTCCAAAAGACTTCTCAACAGCTTCTACCCCCAAGCCATAAGACTCCTGAACAGCTAATCATGGCTACCCGGACTATTTGCACTGCCCCCCCACCCCATCCTTTTTACGCTGCTGCTACTCTGTTAAGTAAGTATTTATGCATAGTCACTTTAACTCTACCCACATGTACATATTACCTCAACTACCTCAACTAGCCGGTGCCCCCGCACATTGACTCTGCAACGGTACCCCCCTGTATATATAGCCTCCCTACTGTCACTTTATTTTACTGTATATATAGCCTCCCTACTGTCACTTTATTTTACTTCTGCTCTTTTTTTCTCAACACTTTTTTTGTTGTTGTTTTATTCTTACTTTTTTGTTTAAAATAAATGCACTGTTGGTTAAGGGCTGTAAGTAAGCATTTCACTGTAATGTCTGCACCTGTTGTATTCGGCGCATGTGACCAATAAAATTTGATTTGATTTGATTTGATTGCAGAGGTCTTTAAAAAGAAGGGTCAACACTGCAAATATTGACTCTTTGCATAAACTTAATGTAATTTTCAATAAAAGCCTTTCACACTTATGGAATGCTTGTAATTATACTTCAGTATACCATAGTAACATCTGACAAAAATATCTCATAACACTGAAGCAGCAAACTTTGTGAAGACCAATACTTGTGTCATTCTCAAAACTTTTGACCACGACTGTACATACTGTGCATTCGGAAAGTATTCAGACCCCTTGACTTTTTCCACATTGTTATGTTACAGCCTTATTCTAAAATTGATTAAATTGTTTTTTCAGACCCTTTAGTGAGTACTTTGTTGACACTACAAGCTTGGCACACCTGTATTTGGGGACTTTCTCCCATTCTTCTCTGCAGATTCACTCAAGCTCTTTTAGGTTGGATGGGGAGCGTCGCTGCACAGCTATTTTCAGGTCTCTCCAGAGATGTTCAAGCGGGTTCAAGTCCGGGCTCTGGCTGGGCCACTCAAGGACATTCAGAGACTTGTCCCGAAACCACTCCTGCGTTGTCTTGGCTGTGTGCTTAAGGTTGTTGTCCTGTTGGAAGGTGAACCTTAGCCCCAGTCTGAGGCCCTGAGCGCTCTGGAGCAGGTTTTCATCAGGGATCTCTCTGTACTTTGCTCCGTTCATCTTTCCCTCAATCCTGACAAGTCTCCCAGTCCCTGCCGCTGAAAAACATCCCTACAGCATGATGCTGCCATCTCCATTTTTTTTTTTTTTCGCTTTGTCATTATGGGGTATTGTGCGTAGATTGATGAGGAACATTTTTTTATTTAATCAATTTTAGAATAAGGCTGTAACATAACAAAATGTGGAAAAAGTCAAGGGGTCTGAATACTTTCCAAATGCACTGTACTAGTGATGTGCAGTTCGTGAACGATTCAGTCTTTTTTAACTAATCTTTTTACTGACTCGAGAGTCATGATTAGTTTTTCTGAGTTACTCATTCATTTTAGTTTGTTTGACCTGCTGGCCGCAATGAATTCTACAGTAGCATTAATATGCGCTCCTCTTCTGACTCCGGAGACGTGCTCTGACCAACAACTGTCTGTCATATATGCACACAGGCAAAATTGATCATGCTGCAGGCAGCATAGTGAATAAAAATACATGTTTAGAACTGACAATTGATCGCATGGTTCAATATTGCAATTATTTGATTATTGAACGTTATGATGGACACAACTTTGTAGAACCAAAATATACACAGCCTCTGCTCAACAAACTCGAACTTGAGAACGAATTGTTTGGTGTGATGCAGTTTGCGAACGATATTGTGCTTATCACCCTCACGGCAGTCAAGCAATGCATTTTGCAATGAGTTGTTCACAATCTAGTCCGGTTAATCTTATTTGTATGCCTAGCAATCCACAAGTGTACATTGTTTAAAGCACGCTTTTAAAAGTCTCAGTCACAAATGACAGCTCCAATAAGCCCCTTATGGTGAACGACATATGAACGAGAGGCTTGTAGAATCAGAACTATTTCGAGTTTTCAGTTGATCTTTCGCTGGTAGGGGGTCCTACGTGCTTTAGCATTACTGACTCAAATGAACAAAATTAGTCTAAATATTCGTTATTTTGACTGAACAAGTCTTAAAGATCTGAGTCATTAAAAAGAGCCGAACTTCCCATCACTAGTACATACAGTAGTTCTGCTACCATGTTTTTATTTTGTTTATGACTCTTAAAAAAAAATAAGATGCCTAAAGTGGTTTCTAAGCAAAATAAATGAATCATCATGTTATGAAATGAGTGTTCCCAAGCTAGAAGAGGTGCAGGCAGAAAATGGATGTCACAGGCATAAAGAAGCCAACATCCAGAGTTTGGTTTGAGGCTATGTGCTAAAAGCAGCCGCAATGTGTGAATAAAGCGTGTCAGATGAATTTAAGCTATTATGGGACAAAATGGGCATGCTTCCTATTATGCCAAAGTGTCAAAACATTCAAATCTGTTTATAATTAAGCTCATTATAGGCTATTATACAGGTATATGATCTTAATTTGAGCCAGTTTGCTACAGCAGGAAAATAATCATGCAGCAACAGGAAATGTTAATTATTGTTATTATATTTATATTGTTATTATAATTAATGGACATTTCTCGTAAGGGGAAATCAAGTCTGAAATTTTAAAATGGAAATTACAAACTTCAGAAGCCTTGTTATACCTCAAATACACTGCATTCAATTTCCTGCATTTCAGGAAAGTTCTCCTGCAACATGGTGATCAAATTAAGATCCTACATCTGTAAACCTCAAACCGTGCATCTCTCCTTTAGTGTTCTCAAACCCAGTTTTTATTTGGTGAAAACACACGTACTGCTGTTACACTGGGCACTCTCACTATAAAAGCATTGATTTCCCCCGTCCTCTCACTGTATGATGTTTCTGGCCTTCCCAGGGAAGGAAGATGAAGGAGCTATATCTAAGACAGGATCTAAATCACTGCTATGAGAAATACCCCAGTGAGGGAGGAGGGAGACGGTGGGGCTGGGAGAAGATAGATGCAGTCCTCTGCTCCCCAGTCTAGTGTCATAAATTACCTGGCCATTGATCCGGTGTGGTCTCAGATTCTCAGCGGCCCTCTCCACACATTGCTCAGGGGGCTGAGAGGACGTGGAAGGGCTGGGGCTGAGACTACCAACAACAGAACTAGAATGAGATTCTATTTCTATGCTACCAACAACCAGAGATTCCTCACACACTGCTTCTCTCCAGGGTCTATGGTACACAGCCCATTCTGCACCTAGAGTACATAAACAGGCTCTTATTCATCCGCCCTGTTGTGCATCTGTAGCAGAGGAGGCTGGTGGGAGGAGCTATAGGAGGACGTGCTCATTGTAATGGCTGGAATGGAATAAATGGAACAAAGTCAAACGTGGTTTCCATATGTTTGATGTGTTTGATACCGTTACATTCATTCCATTCCAGCCATTACAATGACGATGTCCTCCTATAGCTGCTCCCAAGACCCTCCTCTGATCTGTAGGTATTATAGATTTTGGTTGTTTGCACCCAGGTTTTGGTTCGCAAAACCAGAGTATTCATACTAAAGTGTGGTTTTTGATTCAATATTCTTTGAGGGTTTTCAAGTTCGGGCTGAATTATGGAGAGCAGGGTTGGAAAGGGCAGGATTAATGTAGGTAAAATGTATATCTCCTTGGTTGACATGACGTTTCAAGGTCCATACCTCTGGCTTGTCTAAAGACAACAGGAAGTTAACTCTCCAGAGTGACCAGAGCAGCCAAGTGGATGATGACATCCTTTGTGAGTCCATCATGGAAAACCAAGTCTTTATTTTGGAATGCTCAACCACGCTCTAAATAGGCTCGGTCACGCGAGGGTGAAAGCCCTGTGTCAGAAAACAAAACAAAACATAGAAATATTGCATGTCATTTTTCCCTCATTTGCATCCCCAGAAGAGGACATTTTATGAATTATTACTTTACAGATGGATATGGGGGAAAACAGCATTTAAAGCTGTAATATGTCACTTTTTGGGCGACCCAACCAAATTCACATTTGTGAGTTATATATCTGTAATTCTCATTGAAAGAAAGTCTAAGAAGCGTTAGATCTGTTCAATGTGCGCTATTTCTTCTTCCCGTGCTTAAGTTTTGTTTTTGCATCTTTTACTTTCGGTTTTGTACACCAGCTACAAACAGCTGAAAATACAATATTTTTGGTTATGGAAAATATATTTCACAGCGGTTTAGATGGTACAATGATTCTCTACACTATACTTGCTTGTTCTGTCACATAAACTGAAATTAGGCGAACTATTCGAATTTTTGCAACCAGGAAATGGCGGAGTGATTTCTGCATAGTGCATCTTTAAGGTCAGAGGAAATGGGAAATCAGGTCAGATAGAATTGAGGTGTTAATGAAGGCTTTTTGCTGCCTTTTATCTTCCGCTGCCCTGGGTCCATTCCTCCCCTGCAATATGCTTCTCACTCTCTCACACACACACACACACACACACACACACACACACACTGATGATGTGGTGGAGGCATACACACAACAGGCACACTGTTAGCCTATTATGGTGGCTGACTGATGACACCCACCAGGGTTTACTCAGAGGTCCAGGTGTTGATTGACAATGGCAGGGATGATGTCACCTGATTAGGGGGGATTGGGGAGTGAAGCTATGTAGGCGGTATATTGCAGCTGGCTGGATCTGGCTGTGGCGAGCTGGCTGGCCTGGTACTGTGAGAGAGACTGTAGTGCCGTGAACTTCATTGAATAGATCCTCTCCGTTCTCTCCATTATCCATGAGAGCACATCATTTGTTCCCAGCTGAGGATGGTTCTACCTTCAATACATTTCTCTTCTCTCTCTTTCCTCTGTTCTGCTTCAGATTTCTCACAAAGCTTTTTTTTCTTTTAAGAGGACTTTGTTTCAGTTGACTAAAGTTCACTGGTTTTGATATTTTCAGCACATTTACCTGTATGTGTGTGTGTGTGAGAGAGAGAGAGAGAGAGAGAGAGAGAGAGAGAGACAGAGAGAGAGAGAGAGAGAAAGAGAGCGAGAGCGTGAGAGAGCAGACATGTTAGTTGAACCAAGTTGTACACTCCACTTTCAATACATGCCTCTTATCTAAGAATTGCCCCTTGAGGCAATTAGCTTGTGTGCTAACATCTTTATATACAGTTGGAGCAAAGGTGAAGGTGGACTTGCCTCAATTATCTCAACCATTCTGAATCCCTAGTGCACCACTCCTTCTGGAGTCTGGCTTTTCCAATGAATTATGATCCTTTGTAATGGAGATTAACCTTTCTAAAAAATTGTAGTTGGCCTACTTAACATGGATCTTAAAACTGGGTCATATGGTGCTAATTTGAAAGGCTTCGTATGTTGTGTGTTGGGGCTTGATCTAATAACATGGGCGCTCCGCGTCATTATATGGGGCTTTGGGGGTAATGCTATCAGATGAACATTTGCATAGTGCCATCATGTATTATTCATGGTTTGTCTGCCTCCCCAATTAGCCTGAGCAGGGCCTTTCTCTTGACTGGTTTTAACATCTGGGCGACCCGGGAGTTTGCTTTCCGTCATAGATAACAGGGGTTGGGGGTGGAGTCAGGGATGGATGTCCTCCAGGCCCCCTGGGTGTCTGTTCACAACACCAATCAGAGGGTGTGGCTGACTCCCTATTCCAAGAGAGAAGGGGGTTTCTAAGCCTACAGGCCGGGCTGGTGAGAGAGGATGAAATACACAGAGCATGGACAACACACTGGAATATCTAGCTCAGTATTAGGAATATTAGAGGTGTTCGCCTGTAGGTTTCCCAGAGAGCCTGGTCTTCACACACACACACACACACACACACACACACACACACACACACACACACACACACACACACACACACACACACACACACACACACACACACACACACACACACACACACACACACACACACTGCTCCCTGTAGTGTCTCATCCATCTGTCGGAAGCAGCATAGCCTCTTTTATTTGGGCTGCTGTGGAGGAGAGGAAAGGGTTGAGTGGGCTGCTTTCTCTCTTTCCCACCTGCAGTGTCAGTTATGTTCTCTCTTCCTGTTTTTCCAGAGGTGTGTGGAGTGATTCCCTCCCGTAGACACAGGTACACACCAGCTGCTGTCTGTGTGTTTTAAATGACTGTGTCTGTCTGCTTGACTCTCCTAGACAGACTTCACTCTCTCCCACTGATTCTGACGATCTGATCCACTCACTGACTCATATCGGCTGTCTCAGTCTGCATGGACCCATCTCTCAACTCCCCATTTCTCCGCAGACTGTATACGCCCTTTTTCCCCTCGCTTGCTTAGTTGCTCTGCACTTTTTCATCATCCTCAGAGTCAGACACAACAACCCCCTCCGCCCCTTACCCTCCTCCCCTCCCCTCCCATCCCCCTCTACCCCACAGGGCTTGTTCTCTGCCGGCTTTCCCCCTCATCGCTTTCCCTTTTAGCTAACACCAAAGCGCCTCAGTTTTGGCAAAACAACCCCCTTCTCCTCCTCCTCCTTCTCCTCCTCCCCCTTCCCTCCATCTCTTTAATTCCAGAGCTCTCAGGTTTATGAGGAAGCTCAAATTTGTATCCCTTCATTTCTGAAGCAGTGGGGAGTCAGTGCACTCAAGGGTTACAGTATCTCCACAGCACTGGGGTAATGCATTATTCTCTGTGTGACGGGTGGGGTGGGGCGACACACCACCGAGGTGCTGTCAGGGGATGACAGCCCTTTGTTACCTGTTTTCTCCCTCTTTGCCATTTGTTCATGTCATCCTCCTCTGTTCCTTTTCTCTTTTCTGCCCCATACCAACAAGTCTTCTTTCTTGCTCACACTCGTTAGTGGCTGTTGTTTGCTGGATTAGAACTGAGAAGTCAAAGTCAGAGCTGTCACTTCAGTGGAGCACACACACACACGCACACACACACACACACACACACACACACACACACACACACACACACACACACACACACACACACACACACACACACACACACACACACACACACACACACACACTCACACACACACACACACACACACACACACACACACACACACATACACACATACACACGCACACGCATGTGCACACACAAACACACACACAATTACATAGGCTAGAAGATAGACACACAGAGGGGTCCCTCCAGGTGTGTCTTTTTCCATGGTCAGTGGGTTCTGAGAACAGGCTGAACTCTTAATACCAGACTGTTGAAGAGAGAACAAGGCCAAGGGTTGGGCTGGTCAACATGATGTCCTGTCTCTGAGGTTGGGCTGGTCAACATGATGTCCTGTCTCTGAGGTTGGGCTGGTCAACATGATGTCCTGTCTCTTAGGTTGGGCTGGTCAACATGATGTCCTGTCTCTGAGGTTGGGCTGGTCAACATGGTGTATGTCTCTGAGGTTGGGCTGGTCAACATGGTGTCTGTCTCTGAGGTTGGGCTGGTCAACATGATGTCCTGTCTCTGAGGTTGGGCTGGTCAACATGATGTCCTGTCTCTGAGGTTGGGCTGGTCAACATGATGTCCTGTCTCTGAGGTTGGGCTGGTCAACATGATGTCCCATCTCTGAGGTTGGGCTGGTCAACATGGTGTCTGTCTCTGAGGTTGGGCTGGTCAACATGATGTCCTGTCTCTGAGGTTGGGCTGGTCAACATGATGTCCTGTCTCTGAGGTTGGGCTGGTCAACATGATGTCCTGTCTCTGAGGTTGGGCTGGTCAACATGATGTCCCATCTCTGAGGTTGGGCTGGTCAACATGGTGTCTGGCTCTGTGGTTGGGCTGGTCAACATGATATCCTGTTTCTGAGGTTGGGCTGGTCAACATGATGTCCCGTCTCTGAGGTTGTGCTGGTCAACATGGTGTCTGTCTCTGTGGTTGGGCTGGTCAACATGATATCCTGTTTCTGAGGTTGGGCAGGTCAACATGGTGTCTGTGCTGTGTGGAGTCTTTAAGGTTGGACTGGGCTACTCTTTATAAACATGCAGGGTTGTTGGTGAAATCAAATCTAATATGTCTCAATAATAAGACCTGGCTATATCTTGTAAAGAAAATAAAATGTAAAGGTTTAGTGCTTTTAGAGATACAAGAGATGTTCTGATTGTAGTATTTCACACAGAAAAATGACATGCAAGACTAGCTATGGATATGTGGGGTAACACAGTAGATGTGTTACCCCACATATGTGAGTTGTAAGTATGTGAATTGTATTCAGGCCAGTAGCAGCCTGTGGACCTGACCATGTTCAGAGTGTGTCCCGGGTGTGTTCAGAGCTGTAGAGATGGTGTGTGTGTATATGTGTTTTCCACTCAACAGATCATAATTCCACCCCTCATCCCCTCAGCTCTGTTATCTCCTCAGCTCTGTTATCTCCTCAGCTCTGTTATCTCCTCAGCTCTGTTATCTCCTCAGCTCTGTTATCTCCTCAGCTCTGTTATCCCCTCAGCTCTGTTATCTCCTCAGCTCTGTTATCTCCTCAGCTCTGTTATCTCCTCAGCTCTGTTATCTCCTCAGCTCTGTTATCCCCTCAGCTCTGTTATCTCCTCAGCTCTGTTATCTCCTCAGGTCTGTTATCTCCTCAGCTCTGTTATCTCCTCAGCTCTGTTATCCCCTCAGCTCTGTTATCTCCTCAGCTCTGTTATCTCCTCAGCTCTGTTATCCCCTCAGCTCTGTTATCTCCTCAGCTCTGTTATCCCCTCAGCTCTGTTATCTCCTCAGCTCTGTTATCTTACAGTAGGCAACAGTACATGCATTAGAATGTCCTCCACATAGTCACCCCTATGATCTCTATCTGGAGAGCCCCCCCACTCCAACCACCTCCTGCAAATGTTACCTTTTACCCTGGCAGAAGAATACACTTTCTTTCCTCTCCATTTGATGATCGCCAGACATGATAACCTTAGCTGGTGAACTGCAAATGCCACGGCAGTGGGCCAGCCAATCACGTTGCTCGTCACTGGGCGCAGTGACCGGTGTTGCACTCTTATGGGGCTCAGTGCAGTGACTCTCTCTCTGTGGAGATATGCTTTATGAATATGAATGAGTCAGCAGGACTCTGAGGTCTGGACACACAGGACTTGCATGAATATCCATAACAATGGACAATAACGTATCATATCATATCTCAAACACATTTAGCCTATTATTCACTTAAAAATGCAAGGGTGCTCAACTACTAACATGAAAACACAGTAGGTGCCAAAAGAAAGACAGCTCTCAACACGCATTCCATATCAGCTGAAATTAGTCAAGGATGTGTTTCAAGCCTAAAGCCTTCATCAGCATAAATACCCAAGTGTTTTTGGTTAACAAAGCCTCCAGTCCTCTCTCACACTATCAGGAAAACACATTGGTACAGAGTCTGTCTCCATGGCCACCGCTGCTTCTCAACCCACACGATAAGATACAGTATGAAAGAGCCTATCTCAGTGAGCTAGGTAATATCTACACATTAGGTGGTGAGAGATGGAAGACAGTAATGCTGCTGGGTTATTGTTTTGTCGCGGTACTTATGGTTGTCTCTCACCCGTAGTCTGATACATTATACTTATTGCAAAAACACATTTACTCATTAAGAGATTCACTCTGATGCACAAGATATCTCAGCCAATTCTATAACCTCACCATGCCTGGAATATTAGATATGTGGTACGCGCTCTTCTCATTCCTAACTGAGAGCAGGTTGATCTAGTATAACATCAGTACATAGGGCCGGTGGCTTCTACCAAGTGGTGTCTGATATGTACTGGCAAATCCACAATGATGTCTAAATCCATGCTAGAGGGAGAGCACAGTTCATACAGCACATCTCCTATACCTGAAGAGGTGTCCCTACACTCTTAGAAAAAAGGGTTCCATAGAGATTATTCGGCTGTCCCCATAGGATAACCCTTTTTGGTTCCATGTAAAACCCCTTTTTGTTCCAGGTAGAACCCTTTTGGGTTCCATGTAGAATCCTCTGTGGAAAGGGTTCTAGATGGAACCCAAAAGGGTTCTACCTGGAACCATAAAGGGTTCTTCAAAGGGTTCTCCTATGGGGACAGCTGAAGAACCCTTTTAGGTTCTAGATAGCACCTTTTTTTCTAAGAGTGTAGTGTTGGTTTGAGTCATTGGTACTACTATGAGATACTATGACATGGGTTATAGGGGGGGTATTGCTAGGAGACAGGTGTCTCTCTGCTCTCTGCCTGTGTTATCTGAGTCAGAGATGTACTATGTTATCTGAGTCAGAGATGTACTACTTCAGTCCCAGCTTCAGACTGAGCCTCAGGAGCACAATCAGCCTGACATTGTGTTTAATCACGCTTAGCATACATACAGGAAGGAGAAGGAAGTGGAGAGCCTGTCAATCATGACCAGGAAATTAAATAGGCCTATTCTCTAAAAGATGTCACAATGATATTGCTTATTACAGATCCCGTTTAATAACTAGGAGTTGGATTGAGCTATAAATTCTTCTGATGTTCACAGCAGTACCCAAATGTAGTTAAAAACATACATAAACATTTAACAGATAAATAATATATTATCAGGAAAACACCCCTCAACATAGAACATTCTAATTACTGAGGGTGCGCACCTGCTGGATAACTAATGTGCACGTACGGGCGGCTTCCTATGAATATGCTTGAAAAGGTAAGCAACATAAACATGATCAAACAGTCTGTGTTTGGCTCGACTGAGGAGCTAGCAAGCAATGGAGTGGAATGTCCAAAGGGACGGGAACTCACCAGTACACATCGTCACAAACCTTTTCCCACACTGTTCCTGACCTTTCTTCTCTCTCTCTTCCAGTTTCTCTGTCTGAAGAACATCCGGACGTTCCTCAAGGTGTGCCACGACAAGTTTGGCCTGCGCAACAGTGAGCTGTTTGACCCATTTGACCTGTTTGATGTCAGGGACTTCGGCAAGGTGAGTGATGTTGGTGTTGAATGGAGGTCATTGTGGTTTGTGGTGTGTGCAGCTATTGAAGTGTGGAGTGTTCTGCCGTGCCCAATGTCTTGGCTTACTCAGAAATGGGATCTATTTTCCCAATGTGATATATATATATAAAATGTAACACTGTTGCTCCTGCTACCCAGAAAATTGATTGTGCCGCTTGCTCCTAGAAAAGCACTCTTGTTGGAATGATAAGCTCGGTCCTCCGTTGATTTCAATGTGGGATGTGTTTAATGGATGAGATGTAAAATGTGGTCCTCTGTAGCTCAACTGGTAGAGCACGGCGCTTGTAACGCCAAGGTAGTGGGTTCGATCCCCGGGACCACCCATACACAAAAATGTATGCACGCATGACTGTAAGTCGCTTTGGATAAAAGCGTCTGCTAAATGGCATAAAATAAAATAAATAAAAATTATGTAATAGGGATATTTGTTACAGCTCACAGTCAGATCTGTCTGCTGTAGCAGCGGTGTATTGTGCATTTCAGCTATCAGCATACGGTGTCACACTTCACTGTCAGCACTTTGTGCATGTATCAGTGAGTGTGAATGTGTTTTGGTGAATATGTGTATCTTTGTTTTATGCTAGTGTGTGAGAAGATGGTTCATGGATTTTCCTGGAAGCTGTGTGTGTTTTGTCCACTTGCCCTGGGGCATATTCATTCCGCCGATTCTGTTACAAAACTTTTCTTAAAAGGAAGCAAACAAAATCATACGGGGAGGGACCTACCTGAATCTGTCCAAATTAAGCTCTTGTTTTGTTTGGACTAATGATAACTGTTTGGACTAATGATTACACCCCTAGAGTGTGTGTGTGATCCGTGTGTGATCCAGGGCATATTAACCTGGACCCCTCTCTTTACGGCTAATCCCACTTACTGTGAACCAACTCAGTGGGTTCCATGGGGGAGTGCTGAGATCTCGCCAGGCTATTGGGTCATATATGTAGTGCCAAGCAGTGGAGGCTGCTGAGGGGAGGATGGCTCATAATAATGGCTGGAATGGAATGGCATCAAACACATGGAAACCATGTGTTTGATGTATTTCATACAATTCCACCTATTCCACTCCAGTCATAACCACAAGATGGGTTTTCCCAATTAAGGTGCCACCAACCTCCCAAGATGCCAGTGCTGTGAAAAAAGTATTTGCCCCCTTTCTAATTTTCTCTACTTTTGCATATTTGTGATACTGAATGTTATCAGATCTTCAACCAAAACCTAATATTAGATAAAGGGAACTTCCATTGATTGTGTGTTTTGGATCATTGACTTGCTGCATGACCCAGCTGCGCTTCAGCTTCAGCTCACAGACGGATGGTCTGACATTCTCCTGTAGAATTCTCTGATACAGAGCAGAATTCATCATTCCTTCTATTAAGGCAAGTCGTCCAGGTCCTGAGGCAGCAAAGCATCCCCAAACCATCACACCACCACCACCATGCTTGACCTTTGGTATGATGTTCTTATTGTGGAATGCAGAGTTTGGTTTTCACCAGACATTACTGGAACCATGTCGTGCAAAAAGTTATACTTTTGAATAATCTGTCCATAGAACGTTCTTCCAAAAGTATTGATGATCATCCAGGTGCTTTTTGTCAAACTTGAGTCAACTTTTTGGACGAGATGGGTCCCATTATGTCTGGCGAAAACCAAACACTGCATTCCACAGTAAGAACATCATACCAAAGGTCAAGCATGGTGGTGGTGGTGTGATGGTTTGGGGATGCTTTGCTGCCTCAGCACCTGGACGACTTGCCTTAATAGAAGGAACCATGAATTCTGCTCTGTATCTGAGAATTCTACAGGAGAATGTCAGACCATCCGTCTGTGAGCTGAAGCTGAAGCGCAGCTGGGTCATGCAGCAAGACAATGATCCAAAACACACAATCAAGTCTACATGAAAATTGCTAAAAAGCAACAAATTTGAAGTTTTGGAATGGCCTAGTCAAAGTCCAGACCTAATCCCAATTGAGATGTTGTGGCAGGACTTGAAACGAGCAGTTCATGCTTGAAAACCCACACGTCACTGAGTTAAAGCAGTTCTGCATGGAAGAGTGGGCCAAAATTCCTCCACAGCGACGTGAGAGACTGATCAACAACTACAGGAAGCATTTGGTTGGAGTCATTGCAGCTAAACGTGGCACAACCAGTTATTGAGTGTAAGGGGGCAATTACTTTTTCACACAGGGGAATTGGGTGTTGCATAACATTGTTTATGAAATAAATATGTAATTGTTGTGTTATTTGTTCACTTATGTTCCCTTTATCTAATATTAGGTTTTGGTTGAAGATCTGATAACATTCGGTATCACAAATATGCAAAAGTAGAGAAAATTAGAAAGGGGGCAAATACTTTTTCACAGCACTGTATACTGTGATGCTAGGATTCTGTTTGGACTTTTGCACTGTTGTATCTAGGTGGAATGAGTCAGATCAGGGGTGTTTATTGATGCTGTAAATTGCCTTCCAGGGCTGAAGTTTGAGATGTGGGGAAATGTCTGATTGGGAACAGGATTGAATTTGTTATAGGACATACTTGAATCTTCACTGTGAGTATAATCAGACCCTCTGGCCATGCAATTCAGGCTTAGTTGATATTGACTGTGTATTGGCATTTAACCCCATGAAAATCCTCATCTGAGAACGATATGGACATGGAAGAGTAGAAGAGAGAGAGAGATAGAGAGGGAGGGAGGGAGGCATGTTGTAAAACCAGAGGACGATGTCTGAGAGCCAATGAGCTCACGGTAAACAATATTAAAATGGGGCACCAGTCAGAATCAATCACACACACCCTCCACATGTCAATTTGGAAATTGCATTTTGCATGGTCTCGGAGGTAGCGGGCTTGTCTTCTCATTGATTTTCCATTAAGGGCAAGCATCACATTATAATATATTGAAGTGAGCAGATCCCCTCTAATGTGGCTTACATTTAAATGTGTGTGTGTATGGGTGTGTGTGTATTCGTGCCCTGTAAGCCAAAGATAAAGGAGGGTATTTGTCTTCTTGTAGAACGGCTGGTCAGACTGCCTCTTGGAGCTTTAAATGCAGCTTATATCACTCAATTATGTTTTTCTTCCTACTCCTTTGTTTCCTTGTGATGAAAGCACTATAAACTGAACATTGTTTATCCTTACGGTATTTGGCTTCTCTTCATGGAAGTGTTTTATAATGCTAAACACCACATACAGTTGAAGTCGGAAGTTTACATACACCTTAGCCAAATACATTTAAACTCAGTTTTTCACAATTCCTGACATTTAATCCTAGTAAAAATTCCCTGTCTTAGGTCAGTTAGGATTACCATTTTATTTTAAGAATGTGAAATGTCAGAATAATATTAGAGAGAATAATTTATTTCAGCTTTTATTTCTTTCATCACATTCCTAGTGGGTCAGAAGTTTACATACACTCAATTAGTATTTGGTAGCATTGCCTTTAAATTGTTTATCTTGGGTCAAACGTTTCGGGTAGCCTTCCACTAGCTTCCCACAATAAGTTGGGTGAATTTTGGCCCATTCCTCCTGACAGGCTAGTAATAGGGGTTGCGACAATTTCGGCGGCTAATTTTAGAAAGAAAGGGTCCAGATTATCTAGCCCAGATGATTTGTAGGGGTCCAGATTTTGCAGCT
The DNA here is from genome assembly GCF_964263955.1 of Coregonus lavaretus. Taxonomy (NCBI): domain Eukaryota; kingdom Metazoa; phylum Chordata; class Actinopteri; order Salmoniformes; family Salmonidae; genus Coregonus; species Coregonus lavaretus. The sequence continues at coordinate 40,902 of NW_028165670.1, read as the reverse complement.
CTTTCAGAACATCAGCTGTCTGAATTTGTGTGAAGGAGAAGCGGGGGGGGGGGCATGGGCAAGTTGCAGCGGAGGGTGCAGAGCTGGTGGCCGGGGTAGTGGTAGCCAGGTGGAAAGCATGGCCAGCCGTAGCAAAATGCTTGTTGAAATTCTCGATTATTGTAGATTTATCGGTGGTGATAGTGTTTCCTAGCCTCAGTGCAGTGGGCAGCTGGGAGGAGGTGCTCTTATTCTCCATGGACTTTGCAGTGTCCCAAAAGTTTTTTGAGTTAGTGCTACAGGATGCAAATGTATGTTTGAAAAAGCTAGCCTTTGCTTTCCTAACTGCTTGTGTATATTGGTTCCTAACTTCCCTGTAGAGTTGCATATCGCGGGGGCTATTCGATGCTAATGCAGTACGCCACAGGATGTTTTTGTGCTGGTCAAGGGCAGTCAAGTCTGAGGAGAACCAGGGGCTATATCTGTTCTTAGATCTGAATTTTTTGAATGGGGCATGCTTATTTAAGATTGAGAGGAAAGCATTTTTAAAGAACAACCAGGCATCCTCTACTGACGGAATGAGATCGATATCCATCCAGGATACCTGGGCCAGGTCAATTAGGAAGGCCTGCTCGCTAAAGTGTTTTAGGGAACGTTTGACAGTGATGAGGGGTGGTCGTTTGACCGCGGACCTGTTACGGACGCAGGCAATAAGGCAGTGATCGCTGAGATCCTGGTTGAAGACATCAGAGGTGTATTTAGAGGGTAAGTTAGTCAGGATGCCCATGTTTACGGATTTAGGGTTGTACCTGGTAGGTTCCTTGATAATTTTGGAGCAGTGGCTTCCTTGCTGAGCGGCCTTTCAGGTTATGTCGTTATAGGACTTGTTTTACTGTGGATATAGATACTTTTGTACCTGTTTCCTCCAGCATCTTCACAAGGTCCTTTGCTCTTGTTCTTTGATTGATTTGCACTTTTCGCACCAAAGTACGTTCATGTCTAGGAGACAGAACGTGTCTCTTTCCTGAGCGGTATGACGGCTGCGTGGTCCCATGGTGTTTATACTTGCGTACTATTGTTTGTACAGATGAACGTGGTACCTTCAGGCGTTTGGAAATTGCTCCCAAGAATGAACCAGACTTGTGGAGGTCTAAACATGATGTCAAGCAAAGAGGCACTGAGTTTGAAGGTAGGCCTTGAAATACATCCACAGGTACACCTCCAGTTGACTCAAATGATGTCAATTAACCTATCAGAAGCTTCTAAAGCCATGACATCATTTTCTGGAATTTTCCAAGCTGTTTAAAGACACAGTCAATTTAGTGTATGTAAACTTCTGACCCACTGGAATTGTGATACAGTAAATTATAAGTGAAATAATCTGTCTGTAAACAATTGTTGGAAAAAATACTTGTGTCAATCACAAAGTAAATGTTCTAACCGACTTGCCAAAACTATAGTTTGTTAACAAGAAATGTGTGTAGTGGTTGAAAAATTTGTTTCAATGACTCCAACCTAAGTGTATGTAAACTTCCGACTTCAACTGTACATTTCCGTTGTATGCATATTATCTCTCGTACATTACCATATACAAATACAATCGGCAAAACACATATTTGTGTGCTTCATGAAGACTGAGAGATGGGGGAGACAGAGAGATGTCTCATCCCTTTCTCATCTCCGCCATCTCCCTCACCTTCTGGATGGCTTCCACTCTGTGGGTTTGTCCTACACCTACAGTAGCTTCAAAGTGCCTCGACACTGTCTTAATACACAGAGGAGCTGAGGAGCTTTCCAACAAGTCTAAGCTGCAGATGGCTCAACTGAACCCGAAATCATACATTTCAGAGAGGGTAAAGAGAGAGAGAGGGGTATGGGAAATTGTGGGTAAGGGTGAGAGGGGGTGGGATGCATCTGATCTAGATGAATCAGCTTATTCTCCTCCTCTTCATCCTCTCATACGTCCACACTGACTGACTGTCAGGGGCAACAGAGTTCACCCCCCCTACCCGGTCCATTTCTCTCACTCTAATGCTGGCCTCTCATGGTCATATGCAGGGGGAGATGGGGCTAACTGGCCCCCACTGCTGCAGCAGGTAATTGCCCCCTAAGACCCTCCTCCCACCCCCCTCTCAGTGCCCTGGTCCTGTGTCGTTGAAACAGATGGAGCCCCCCTCAACCCTTCTCCCTATTCCCCCTCTCTCCTCCACACATTCATCCACAATACCCTCCTCCTGCACCCCAACTACCCTCTCACCACAATCACCCCTTTCCCACCTGGGATAGAGCCCCTCGTTCCCTAGTTCCCCCACCCCACCCCACCCTTCATTATATATTCATTATGACATCATTAGTGTTGAAAACAGCTTATTACAGTAGACCCAGGAGAACACTTGGCTCGAAAGGCTCCCTCCACTACCTCCAAACCTAACAGCCTTGATTTTCTACCTTTTAATTAGCTTTCCAGAGAAACATGTCTGTCATTAAAATGAACATGGCAATCAGTTTGTTTGGCTGTTGAGATGATGATTGTAATTAGACTACACCTGTTAACCATCTATCAGTATTGGTTGATTTAATGTCTGTCTGTGACTGGGGGGGGTGATGATGAGAGATGGAGATCTGACAGCCAACTGCACTGTCATCTTCTTTACCCATACGGGAAAAAAATACATTAAAAAAATATATTTAGATACAGTGGGGAAAAAAAGTATTTAGTCAGCCACCAATTGTGCAAGTTCTCCCACTTAAAAAGATGAGAGAGGCCTGTATTTTTCATCATAGGTACACGTCAACTATGACAGACAAATTGAGCAAAAAAAATCCAGAAAATCACATTGTGGAAGATAAGTATTTGGTCACCTACAAACAAGCAAGATTTCTGGCTCTCACAGACCTGTAACTTCTTCTTTAAGAGGCTCCTCTGTCCTCCACTTGTTACCTGTATTAATGGCACCTGTTTGAACTTGTTATCAGTATAAAAGACACCTGTCCACAACCTCAAACAGTCACACTCCAAACTCCACTATGGCCAAGACCAAAGAGCTGTCAAAGGACACCAGAAACAAAATTGTAGACCTGCACCAGGCTGGGAAGACTGAATCTGCAATAGGTAAGCAGCTTGGTTTGAAGAAATCAACTGTGGGAGCAATTATTAGGAAATGGAAGACATACAAGACCACTGATAATCTCCCTCGATCTGGGGCTCCACGCAAGATCTCACCCCGTGGGGTCAAAATGATCACAAGAACGGTGAGCAAAAATCCCAGAACCACACGGGGGGACCTAGTGAATGACCTGCAGAGAGCTGGGACCAAAGTAACAAAGCCTACCATCAGTAACACACTACGCCGCCAGGGACTCAAATCCTGCAGTGCCAGACGTGTCCCCCTGCTTAAGGCAGTACATGTCCAGGCCTGTCTGAAGTTTGATAGAGTGCATTTGGATGATCCAGAAGAGGATTGGGAGAATGTCATATGGTCAGATGAAACCAAAATATAACTTTTTGGTAAAAACTCAACTCGTCGTGTTTGGAGGACAAAGAATGCTGAGTTGCATCCAAAGAACACCATACCTACTGTGAAGCATGGGGGTGGAAACATCATGCTTTGGAGCTGTTTTTCTGCAAAGGGACCAGGACGACTGATCCGTGTAAAGGAAAGAATGAATGGGGCCATGTATCGTGAGATTTTGAGTGAAAACCTCCTTCCATCAGCAAGGGCATTGAAGATGAAACGTGGCTGGGTCTTTCAGCATGACAATGATCCCAAACACACCGCCTGGGCAACGAAGGAGTGGCTTCGTAAGAAGCATTTCAAGGTCCTGGAGTGGCCTAGCCAGTCTCCAGATCTCAACCCCATAGAAAATCTTTGGAGGGAGTTGAAAGTCCGTGTTGCCCAGTGACAGCCCCAAAACATCACTGCTCTAGAGGAGATCTGCATGGAGGAATGGGCCAAAATACCAGCAACAGTGTGTGAAAACCTTGTGAAGACTTACAGAAAACGTTTGACCTGTGTCATTGCCAACAACAGGTATATAACAAAGTATTGAAAAACTTTTGTTATTGACCAAATACTTATTTTCCACCATAATTTGCAAATAAATTCATTAAAAATCCTACAATGTGATTTTTTGGATTTTTTTTTCTCATTTTGTCTGTCATAGTTGACGTGTACCTATGATGAAAATTACAGGCCTCTCTCATCTTTTTAAGTGGGAGAACTTGCACAATTGGTGGCTGACTAAATACTTTTTTTCCCCACTGTACATGTTTTAGTGTACATGTGAAATATTTAAAATTGGCAAATAATGTATACTTTTTTATTTTATTTAATACATTTGAAATACATTCCAACATATATTATGGAATGTATTAAAAAAAAAAATATATATATATATATATATATATATATATATATATATATATATATACATGTATGTAAAATGTATATCACAATATGTTAAATGCATTGGAAAATGTATTTAATGTATTTAAAAATACATTCTGAAATACATTAAATAATATATTTTCAGATGTATTTATCAATATATTTGGAAATGTTTTGTAAAATATATTCCAACATGCATTTAAATGTATGTGTAAGATATATTTTTTTACAATTAAAATGTATGGTAAATATAAATATTTGGCCAAATCATATTGTAACGAAATGGTGACTGTTACAAAATAGTGACTGTCTTAACAATACAACTTTAGTAGGCTCTTTGGTATCACATCTACTTATGTCAATGTGGCCAAAAAGCACTAAGATAAAGCCATGCCCCCAACAAGCCACGCCTCCAAGTCTTCAAATAGGCTGCTGCCACTACAATATATTTTGTCAAAATGCATTTTTATTGTACTTGACACATACCAAAAGCACTAACATGATTTAAATGCATTTAAATTACAAAAATAAATTACTACAAACATGATACATTATTGGTCATGTAGTGACTCCATGTCTTTCATGTGCATATGACAAATAAACAAACTTGACGAGAGCATTGCAACCAACGTCCAATGGGCAGAACTTAACATGTACTGGGTCATTCCACGAAATGAGTGCCTTTTGCATCCCTTTGATATGTTAAGTAGAAATCATGCTTTTGTATGTGTTCTATTTACAGTTGAAGTCGGAAGTTTACATGCACCTTAGCCAAATACATTTAAACTCAGTTTTTCACAATTCCTGACATTTAATCCTAGTAAAAATTCCCTGTCTTAGGTCAGTTAGGATCACCACTTTATTTTAATAATGTGAAATGTCAGAATAAGTGTAGAGAGAATTATTTATTTCAGCTTTTATTTATTTCATCACATTCCCAGTGGGTCAGAAGTTTACATACACTCAATTAGTATTTGGTAGCATTGCCTTTAAATTATTTAACTTGGGTCAAACGTTTCGGGTAGCCTTCCACAAGCTTCCCACAATAAGTTGGGTGAATTTTGGCCCATTCCTCCTGACAGAGCTGGTGTAACTGAGTCAGGTTTGTAGGCCTCCTTGCTCGCACACGCTTTTTCAGTTCTGCACACACATTTTCTATAGGATTGTGGTCAGGGCTTTGTGATGGCCACTCCAATACCTTGACTTTGTTGTCCTTAAGCCATTTTGCCACAAATTTGGAAGTATGCTTGGGGTCATTGTCCATTTGGAAGACCCGTTTGCGACTAAGCTTTAACTTCCTGACTGATGTCTTGAGATGTTGCTTCAATATATCCACATAATTTTCCTTCCTCATGATGCCATCTATTTTGTGAAGTGCACCAGTCCCTCCTGCAGCAAAGCACCCCCCAGCATGATGCTGCCACCCCCTTTGCTTCACGGTTGGGATGGTGTTCTTCGGCTTGCAAGCGTCCCCCTTTTTCCTCCAAACATAACGATGGTCATTATGGCCAAACAGTTCTATTTTTGTTTCATCAAACCAGAGGACATTTCTCCAAAAAGTACGATATTTGTCCCCATGTGCAGTTGCAAACCGTAGTCTGGCTTTTTTATGGCGGTTTTGGAGCAGTGGCTTCTTCCTTGCTGAGCGGCCTTTCAGGTTATGTCGATATAGGACTCATTTTACTGTGGATATAGATACTTTTGTACCTGTTTCCTCCAGCATCTTCACAAGGTTCTTTGCTGTTGTTCTGGGATTGATTTGCACTTTTCACACCAAAGTTGTTCCTCTCTAGGAGACAGAACGCGTCTCCTTCCTGAGCGGTATGACGGCTGCGTGGTCCCATGGTGTTTATACTTGCGTACTATTGTTTGTACAGATGATCGTGGTACCTTCAGGCGTTTGGAAATTGCTTCCAAGGATGAACCAGACTTTTGATTTTCCCATGATGTCAAGCATCATGTTTGAAGGTAGGCCTTGAAATACATCCACAGGTACACCTCCTATTGACTCAAATGATGTCAATTAGCCTATCAGAAGCTTCTAAAGCCATGACATAATTTTCTGGAATTTTCCAAGCTGTTTAAATGCACAGTCAAAGTATGTAAACTTCTGACCCACTGGAATTGTGATACAGTGAATTATAAGTGAAATAATCTGTCTGTAAACAATTGTTGAAAAAATTACTTTTGTCATGCACAAAGTAGATGTCCTAACCGACTTGCCAAAACTATAGTTTGTTAACAAGAAATTTGTGGAGTGAAAACAAGTTTTAATGACTCCAACCTAAGTGTATGTAAACTTCCGACTTCAACTGTATATCTCTAAATCAACCAATGAAATCAAGCCACAGCTGGCCAATTACAGACACCTGTGTGTGTCCTATATATAAACTATAGAAACTAGTGACCCGCAGTGTTTGTCATTATACCCTGATGAAGACAGCTTGGCTGTCGAAACGGTGGTTATAAAATTATTGTATCTGAGCTCCTAGAGTGCAGCTCTCCTTTTCTTTTTCAAGTAGAAATGATGCACCAATATTGAATTTGAAAAGTATGTTATATGAAATAAGGTGCCCTTTAATATAGACCATATGGAGAATTCAATCAATCTCATATTCAATATGAATAAAGACTTGCTAAAGTGCCACAATTCAGCATTTTGACGTGCACCCTCTGTGACTTCTAGTAAGATTTTAACCCACTAACTCCCCAAAAAACTCAAGGTTTTCACCATCATTGTAAAGCCCTAGTTATTTCGTTGTTTTGACAAAGTTATTTGTGAAGATATTATTTATTTCATGTGATTAGTTTGATTCATTTACGTCTGTCCCTCTTTTTAAGGTCAACCCTGTTATGTGAACTGAACTCTCATTTGAATGTGGTGAAACTATTCCTTTTTAAAGATTTATTTCAAAGGAAACATTGAACATCTAATAGTCAAATCATAGTGTAAAAGCAGGTGAGCTGGTTCTACTATTTTATGGCAATTTTCAGGTTGTTTTTTGGTGAAAAACTGAGCAGGTCGAGCATAACACAACAACTCTGTTACCCATAGATAGACAGGCTAGGAATAAAATAAAATAAATGGTGAATCATGCATTCAATTGCCCCTCCCTGTTGCACACAACAAGCTTCCATTCCCCTGTCACAAGGGGATTCATGACTGATTTAACTAGTAATTACCAGTTGGAGTGCCGCTCAAGTGGATTTTTACCAGATGTGGTAAATTCCCACGTCCCACCTGGTTACGAACACACCATAACCCCCGCTACCCATCCAATGTAGAGCACTCATTGGAAGCACAGGACCTAGACCTACACTTTGACATATTCTGGAACATTGTACAATGTATAGTTTTTGATAAAGAAATACAAATAAAAATAACAGCCTAGTGCTCAATCTCTTATTGAATTAAGCTGAAGAGAGACACTTACTATAGTCTTTTTTTAACCTCTTGAGATGGTTTTTATGAAGTTGAACGTGCTCTTTATGACAATGTAAAAATCAAATGGTTTGTTTTTACTCACCATCACAATTTAAATGATATCACTGCCAAAGTTTTGGCTTGGTGGCCCCAAAAAGTATCTCCATTGATCAATACGTAAAGAGTAATTTAAGATGCCGAATTAGGAACCACTTTGGCCACCCTGTAGAATAGATGTCATAGCCAAGCATTTCTGGAATATTGTCAGGTATTAAACGCATTTGAGAAACAATATAAATGTATCTACAGTACATGCATCTCTGGATGTCACCACTCCCTCTGAAGCTGCCTCCTCTCCTTGTTCGGGCAGGCTTCGGCATTCGTCGTTACCGGCCTTCTAGCCACTGCCGCTCCTCATTTCATCATTCCATTGGTTTTGTCTTGGTCATTACACACACCTGGTTCATATCCCCTCATCAGTACCTGTATAAGTGTTCCCTCTGCCCCCTTGTCTTTGTGTGTGATTGTTTATCGTGAGGATAGTGAAGCTCGGTGGAGCTCCTTGTATTTTGTATCGCCGGGTTATTTTCCCTGTGTGCCTTGTTGGTTCCAGTGCGCCTGTTTTGCGCACTGGACTGTTTTGACGCATTACTGCGTAACTCTGTTTTCCAGAATAAATCCTGTTATTCTGTGATTTACGCTCCTGCGCCTGACTCCTTCAACTCACCCATCACACTGGAATACATTTTAAGGCATTACAAAGATGCAAATGTAGATACATGTATTTGAAATACATTTTACATGACATTAAATATATATATATATATATTTAAGAATCCGTATGGGTAGGCTAAACATCATTCTTTAAAATGCAGACAGCGTAGGCAGTTTATATTCTTTCTACACAAAACTGAGTTTGAATCGTGACTGATTCATGGACTAGATGAGCTTTCATACTGCAGTTCATTGAATTTATATTGTGACATCAAGGTGAATGGCGTTGCAGCGGCTGTGTGCAAAATTGGCTGACTGGCTGTGCAATGAGAAGAAGCCCAGAGATGAAGGCTTGAAGCAACACACACTTTACTAAAGTAACCTGAAGGACAGGGGAACAATTCACAGTCAATTATGTGCAAATCTCTTTCAGAGGCATCCCACTCTACATCAACATTGCCATTGTTGTGAGTTTGAATCAGGAAACATAGTTGGAAGTAGGCAACATTCAGACATCTAAGGACTCAAGTCTCTCAAGAGAAAGAATGTCTGTCTTGGCTGTGTAGATGTGTCCCTTGGTTGTCATGCCAGTAGTGAGGAGAGGGAATGGTGTCAGGTAGGACAGGATACCATTGACTAAATGACTCTGCTTGGGTAGAGAAAGGGGAGAGGGAACATTATGGAGGGAGGAGGAAGAGTGGAGGGGGACACCAGTCTTTACCAATTCATTTGAGCAAACTGCTTTCTTTCAGCTTCAATTTATCTCTCTCTTCTCCCACATCCATCTCTTTCTCTCTCTCTCTCTCTCTCTCTCTCTCTCTCTCTCTCTCTCTCTCTCTCTCTCTCTCTCTCTCTCTCTCTCTCTCTCTTTCTCTCTCTCTCTCTCTCTCTCTCTCTCCTCTGTCTCTCATTTCTCTCCAGTCCACCCCACCCTCTCTGTTCGTTGAGTGTGTTGTGATAAGACTTAGCCACCAATTCAATTCAATTCAATTCAATTCGCTTTATTGGCATGACGTAACAATGTACATATTGCCAAAGCTTACTTTGGATATTTACAATATAAAAAATAAATAAAAATGAGAATCAAAAATTGTCAACGGGACAACAGTAACAACAATAACCAACGGTCAATATAACCATACATTCAACAATAACAATAATCATACAGTTGAGGACATGTGCAGGTTTATTGGTCTGTCAGACACTGTCCCTCAACTTATGGCAGGCAGCAATGTAGTGCGCTGCCAACCCACAGCTCTCTGCGTCCTCCCCCAACAGGATGGGTAGCCTATCCTCATCAGAGAGGTCTTTAAAACCTTGAATAAGGATTTCAAATTTGGGGAAATGACACTCTCTAATTGTTTTATATTTTTGACATTTTGTCAGGAAATGCAGCTCCGTCTCAGGTTCTGCTGTTGTGCAGTGGTTGCACAGCCTTTCCTCTACAGGGAGCCAGGTTTTCCTGTGTCTACCCTTCTCAATGGCAAGGCTGTGCTCACTGAGCCTGTACTTTGTCAAGGTTTTTCTAAGGTTTTGATCAGTAACCATGGTCAAATATTTAGCCATAGTGTACTGTCGATTTAGGGCCAGATAGCACTGCATTTTGCTTTGTGTTTGTGCTTGTGTTTCCCAATAAGCAATGTAGTTTTGTTTTGACTGTGTTGTAATTTGGTTTATTCTGATTGATTGGATGTTCTGGTCCTGGGGCTTCAGTGTGTTAGTAGAACAGGTTTGTGAACTCGGCCCCAGGACCAGCTGGATGAGGGGACTCTTTTCTTTGCTCAGCTCTTGGCATTGCAGGGCTTGGTAATGATATGAGAGGGGGTCACTGTATTTTAGATGTTTCCAAAACTTAATTGCTCTTTTTTGAGTTTTTATTATTAGTGGATATTGGCCTAATTCTGCCCTGCATGCATTGTTTGTAGTTTTCCTCTGGACACGTAGGAGAATCTTACAGAACTCTGCATGTAGGGTTTCAATGGGGTGTTTGTCCCATTTGATGAAATCTTGTTTTGCAAGTGGACCCCACACCTCGCTGCCATAAAGTGCAATTGGTTCAATGACATATTCAATTAGTTTTAGCCAAATTTTAATAGGTATTTCAATTTGAATTTGCTTTTTAATGGCGTAGAATGCCCTGCGTGCTTTCTCTCTCAGTTCATTCACTGCCTCATTAAGGTGTCCAGTTGAGCTTATTTTTAAACCTAAGTAATTGTAGTGTGTACAGTACTCTATATATTTTGTACCAATTGAGAACTTTGGTCTAATTCCCTGAGATCTGGATCTTCTCTGGAAAATCATTATTTTAGTCTTTTTGGGGTTTACTGCCAGGGCCCAGGTCTGGCAGTACTGCTCTAGCAGGTCCAGGCTCTGCTGTAGGCCAGGTGCTGTGGGTGACAGCAGGCATAGGTCATCTGCGAAGAGTAGGCATTTAACTTCTGAATTGTGGAGACTAACACCAGGGGCTGAGGATTTTTCTAGAATAGTGGCCAATTCGTTAATGTAAATATTGAAGAGTGCAGGGCTCAGATTGCAACCCTGACGAAGGCCCCGCCCCTGGTTAAAGAATTCTGTCCTTTTCTTACCAATTTTAATGCTGCACGTATTGCCAGTATACATTGATTTAATTATGTCATATGTTTTACCCCCTACACCACTTTCAATAACTTTGTAGAACAGTCCTGTATGCCAAATAGAATCAAATGCTTTTTGGAAGTCGATAAAGCAAGTGTATATTTTGGTATTATTTTGGTGGACATGTTTATCTATCAGGGTGTGTAAGGTGTAAATATGATCAGTTGTGCGATGTTTTGGTATAAATCCAATTTGGCTTTTACTCAAGACATTGTGCTTATTAAGGAAGTTTAGAACTCTTACATTGATGATACTACAGAAAACCTTCCCCAGGTTACTGTTCACACAAATGCCTCTGTAATTGTTAGGGTCAAATTTGTCTCCATTCTTAAAGATTGGGGTTATGAGTCCTTGATTCCAGATGTCAGGGAAATAACCTACACTCAGGATCAAATTAAACAATTTTAATATAGCCAATTGAAATTTTGCACTAATGAGTTTGAGCATTTCATTTAGGATGCCATCAGGTCCGCAGGCTTTTTTAAATTTGAGAGCCTGAAGTTTCTTATAGAGCTCCTGGTCAGTAATTGGGGAGTCCAATGGGTTTTGATTGTCCTTTATAGCTTTTTCTAATCCATTCAACTTCTCATGGATTTGGCGTTGTTCTGCGTTTGTGTCAATTTGAACGGTGTTGTAGAGTGTTTTGAAATGGGTTGTCCATATGTCACCATTTTGTATTGCTAATTCCTCTTGTTTAGATTTTTTTAGTTTTTTCCAATTTTGCCAAAAGTTGTTTGTGTTTATGGACTCCTCAATTAGTGTCAGCTGCTTGCTGTTGTACTGTGCTTTTTTGGTTCTGAGTGTACGTTTATAGAGTTTTAAAGTCTCACAGTAATGAAGGCGTAATTCACCATTATTTGAGTCTCTGTGCTTTTGGTTGGATAGTGTTCTAAGTTTTTTCCTTATAATTTTACAATCTGCATCAAACCAGTTGTCATCTGTGATTTTTTTAGTTTTGTTTTTTATCAGTTTCAATTGTGCTTCTTTTGCCGTTTGCCTGAATATATAGTTGATGTTTCGTACTGCTAGATTGATGCCTTCTTTACTGTGAGTGAATGTGGTATCCAGAAAGTTATCTAAGAGTGTTTGGATATTTTGGTTCCAGGTTGCTTTCTGGTATTCTTCTGTGCTGTTTTGGGCCCATCTGTATGAATTTCTGATGTTGTACAGCTTACTGGGTTGTGAATGTGTGGTTGTTTCCAGGTCTGTTCTTTTGAGGAACAACGTAATTTGGCTGTGATCAGACAGAGGTGTTAGTGGCTTGACAGTGAATGAGCTGAGAGAGAAAGGGTCCATGTCTGTGATCATATAGTCTACTGTACTGTGGCCAAGAGGTGAGCAGTAGGTGAATCTCCCCAAAGAGTCCCCCCGTAACCTACCATTGACAAAGTACAGACCCAGGCTTCTACAGAGCTGCAAAAGATCCCTTCCGTTTTTGTTGACGGTGCTGTCACTGTTGTTTCTATGGGGGAGATTAAGATAGTTAGAAACAGTATGGTCTGTAATAAAGCTGTCCCCTCGTGTGCTCGTTAGATCAGGTAGTGTTCCTGTGCGCGCATTTGTGTCCCCACAGATGAGCACATTTCCCTGGGCCTGGAAATGGCACGTCTCTTCCTCGAGGGTGGGGAAGATCTCCTCTGAGTAATATGGGGATTCTGAGGGGGGGATATATATTGCGCAAAGGAACACATCTTTTCCTGTCAGTACAAGTTCTTTTTTTAGTTTTAACCAAATGTGGTATTTGCCAATTTTGAGGGGATCAATTAGATTTTGTAGTTCGGATTTGTACCAAATGATCAATCCTCCAGAGTCTCTGCCTCTATTGACAGAGCTGTGTTTCTGTGATGGCACAATGATCTCTCTGTAGCCTGTGGGACAGTGAGTGACAACGTCAGCCTTACACCATGTCTCCTGCAGAATGATGACGTCAACATCTTTCAGATTTTTGTTGAACTCCAGTGCTAAACTCTTCAGACCAAAGGTTGATGAGTTTAGACCCTGAATGTTCCACATGCTAACTGATAGTGATTTCATGTTGCAAAAAGAAGGAGTAGCAGTCAGAAACACAGTAACGATTAACTAATAAGTTGTTAAGAGCGAGATAAACAGGATATCAGCTAACATTTATTCTGTTATTCTGTTAAATATTCCTATTCATTGAACAAGTAAATTCTAGTACAATAGGTGTGTGTGTGTGTGTGTGTGTGGTGTGTGTGTGTATGCGTCCGTGTGTGTTTAGTGCAGTTTAGTGCAGATGTATTGGAGGAGCTGTTTAATCTCACTTAATCCTACAGGGTTCTCCTGTCCTCTGACGACCTCCGCGTAGCTGCGCTGGTCCTGCTGTTGGGCCCTGTGAGGTGGAGGGGGGCCAGGTCTGGGCTGTGGGACTTCCTCTCTGGTCTGGTAGGGGTGGTGGTCTGGTGCGGGATAATAGGCTGGGCCCGGTCTGGTCTGGCTAAGCCGATGGAAGTGGTGATGCTCTGGGGGTGGGTGGGGCCTGTGGGGTGCACTGGGTCTGGTGTGGCGTTGAAGGGGCCTGGGGCTCCTTGGTGGTGCAGTGGTCTGGTAGGGGTCTCTGGGTGCTCCTCTGTCCAGTACAGCATGGGGTGTTTGTCAACATCCCTACTGTCACTCTTAGGGTCGTTTGAACAAGTGCTACCTTTAGGACTTGGCAACATCCTACTGTTCTTCCTGGTGTAGATGTTCGTGAGTAGTAGGCCACACCCTCTGGTGATGTCAGCGTTGGCTTTCTGGATGGTACGGGGATGAAAGTCTTTGCGGGCAGCAGAGTGGAGATGGTGGGATGAAGTCTTGGGGAACCACTCAGAGGCCCTCTCTGCTACTCTGTTGACCAGGCTGCCTACTCTCTCCTGCTCCTCTCGCAGGTTGTTGGTGCCGGTGTGAATAATAATGTGGCCTGGTGTGCCAAAGTCAGGCTGGGACAGGATGTGGAGTGCATCTTGTGTTTTTGGGCACCATATTTTGCGCACCTTGTGTTGGGGGAAGAGTTTATCTTCTTGAATGAATTTCCCATTTGAGTCAATGAGGATGGCCACCTCAGTGGGTTTTACCAGATTGGTGCGTTTTCGGTCTGGGGCTGGAGTAGACAGGGCCTGTGTACATGGAGGGGTGTGTGGGGGTGTGTCAGGGGGGGCCAGAGAGCTTCTCTCTGTAGTAGTTGTCTCAATGTGGGCCTCTTTGTTGACTGGGGGTGTGGGTAAAGTGTTGTCGGTATGGGGGGGGATTGTGGGTAAAGGTGGGTCAGTGGGGTTGTTAGGGGTGGTGAGGGGCTGCAGCTTCTCTCTGGGAGTCTCTACAGTCTGTTCTCTCTGCTGTAGCACCCTCTTGATGACAGACAACTCCTTTGCCATCTCCTCCTTTACCTGCACTAGCTCTCTCCTCATGGTGGCCTTTACCTCCTCAAGCGCTGTGGTAAGGCTCTCTCTCAGCTCCTGGACAGAGTTCTTCAGCTGGGTCCTGCACTGGTTGATCTGGTCCTGTAGAAGCTCTGTGTCTGGGCTGGGGGTGGTGTAGCTGGGGGGCTGCTCCTTCAGCTCAGTAACCCATACCTCTAACAGAGCCAGCCTGTCTCTCAACAGGCTGATCTCTCTCTCTCTCTCTGTCTCTCTCTCTCTCTCTCTCTATCTCTCTCTCATTCTCTCTTCTCTCTCTCTCTCTCTCTCTCTCTCTCTCTCTCTCTCTCTCTCTCTCTCTCTCAATTTCAATTCAATTCAATTCAATTGCTTTATTGGCATGGGAAACGAATGTTAACATTGCCAAAGCTCTCTCTCTCTCTCTCTCTCTCTCTCTCTCTCTCGCTCTGCTTCTCTCTCTCTCTGGTTCTCTCTCTCTCTCTGCTTCTCTCTCTCTACCCCCCCTTTCTCTCTCTCTCTCTCTCTCTCTCTCTCTCTCTCTCTCTCTCTCTCTCTCTCTCACTCTGCTTCTCTCTTTCTCTGCTTCTCTCTCTCTATCAATTTCAATTCAATTCAATTTAAGGGCTTTATTGGCATGGGAAACGTATGTTAACATTGCCAAAGCAAGTGAAGTAGATAGTAAACAAAAGTGAATAAAGAATAATATTAACAGTAAACATTACACTCAGAAGTTCCAAAAGAATAAAGACATTTAAATTATTCAACATTGCATATTATGTATATATACAGTGTTGTAACAATGTACAAATAGTTAAAGTACAAATGGGAAAATAAATAAACATAAATATGGGTTGTATTTACAATGGTGTTTTTTCTTCACTGGTTGCCCTTTTCTTGTGGCAACAGGTCACAAATCTTGCAGCTGTGATGGCACACTGTGGTTTTTCACCCAGTAGATAAGGGAGTTCATCAAAATTGGGTTTGTTTTCAAATTCTTTGTGGATCGCTGTAAATTGAGGGAAACATGTGTCTCTAATATGGTCATACATTTGGCAGGAGGTTAGGAAGTGCAGCTCAGTTTCCACCTCATTTTGTGGGCAGTGTGCACATAGCCTGTCTTCTCTTGAGAGCCAGGTCTGCCTACGGCGGCCTTTCTCAATAGCAAGGCTATGCTCACTGAGTCTGTACATAGTCAAAGCTTTCCTTAAGTTTGGGTCAGTCACAGTGGTCAGGTATTCTGCCACTGTGTACTCTCTGTTTAGGTCCAAATAGTATTCTACACTGCTCAGTTTTTTTGTTTGTTCTTTCCAATGTGTCAAGTAATTCTTTTTTTCTTTTCTCATGATTTGGTTGGGTATAATTGTGTTGTTGTTGTTGTTGTCCTGGGGCTCTGTGGGGTCTGTTTGTGTTTGTGAACAGAGCCCCAGGACCAGCTTACTTAGGGGACTCTTCTCCAAGTTCATCTCTCTGTAGGTGATGGCTTTGTTATATAAGGTTTGGGAATCGCTTCCTTTTAAGTGGTTATAGAATTTAACGGCTCTTTTCTGGATTTTGATAATTAGCGGGTATTGGCCTAATTCTGCTCTGCATGCATTATTTGTGGTCCTGGCAACTGGACATCTTTTGGAACACCATTATTTTTTTCTTACTGAGATTTACTGTCAGGGCCCAGGTCTGACAGAATATGTGCAGAATATCTAGGTGCTGCTGTAGGCCCTCCTTGGTTGGTGACAGAAGCACCAGATTATCAGCAAACAGTAGACATTTGACTTCAGATTTTAGTAGGGTGAGGCCGGGTGCTGCAGACGGTTCTAGTGCCCTCGCCATTTCGTTGATATATATGTTGAAGAGGGTGGGGCTTAAACTGCATCCCTGTCTCACCCCACGGCCCTGTGGAAAGAAATGTGTATGTTTTTTGCCAATTTTAATCGCACACTTGTTGTTTGTGTACATGGATTTTATAATGTCATATGTTTTTTCCCCAACACCACTTTCCATCAGTTTGTACAGCAGACCCTCATGCCAAATGGAGTCAAAAGCTTTTTTTAAATCAACAAAGCATGAGAAGACTTTGCCTTTGTTTTGTTTTGTTTGTTTGTCAGTTAGGGTGTGCAGGGTGAATACGTGGTCTGACGTACGGTAGTTTGGTAAAAAGCCAATTTGACATTTGCTCAGTACATTGTTTTCACTGAGGTAATGAACTAGTCTGCTGTTAATGATAATGCAGAGGATTTTCCCAAGGTTGTTGTTGACGCATATCCCACGGTAGTTATTGGGGTCAAATTTGTCTCCACTTTTGTGGATTGGGGTGATCAGTCCTTGGTTCCAAACATTGGGGAAGATGCCAGAGCTAAGGATGATGTTAAAGAGTTTACGTATAGCTAATTTGAATTTGTGGTCTGTATATTTGATCATTTCATTGAGGATACCATCAACACCACAGGCCGTTTTGGGTTGGAGGGTTTGTATTTTGTCCTGTAGTTCATTCAATGTAATTGGAGAATCCAGTGGGTTCTGGTAGTCTTTAATAGTTGATTCTAAGATTTGTTATAGGGCCAAAAAGATTGGAGAAGTGGTTTAACCATACATCTCCGTTTTGGATAGAAAGCTCTTCGTGTTGTTGTTTGTTTAGTGTTTTGAAATTTTTCCAGAAGTGGTTTTTCAATTACATTGAGCTGATTTGTGACATGTTGTTCCTTCTTTTTCCTTAGTGTATTTCTGTGTTGTTTTATAGATTCACCATAGTGAAGGCGTAGGCTCAGGTTTTCTGGGTCTCTATGTTTTTGGTTGGATAGGTTTCCCAATTTCTTTCTTAGGTTTTTGCATTCTTAATCAAACCATTTATCAATGTTGTTACTTTTCTTCGGTTTTCTGTTAGAGATTTTTAGATTTGATAGGGAAGCTGAGAGGTCAAATATACTGTTTAGGTTTTCTACTGCCAAGTTTACACCTTCTCTTTGTCTCTCTTTTTGTTTCTCTCTCTCACTCTCTCTATCACTCTCTCTGCTTGTCTCTTTCTCTCTCTCTGTGTTTCTCTCTATCTCTCTCTCTCTCTCTCTCTCTCTCTCTCTCTCTCTCTCTCTCTCTCTCTCTCTCTCTCTCTCTCTCTCTCTCTCTCTCTCTGCTTCTCTCTCTCTCTCTCTCTCTCTGATTGTCTCACACTCTCTCTCACTCTCTCTCTCTGCTTCTCTCTCTCTGCTTCTTTCTCTCTCTCACTCTCTCGCTCTTTCTCTCTCTCTGCTTCTCTCTCTCTCTCTGCTTGTCTTTCTCTCACTCTCCCTCTCTCTTCTCTCTGCTTGTCTCTCTCGCACTATCTCTCTCTCTGCTTCTATCAATCTCTCTCTCTCTGCTTGTTTCTCTCTCACTCTCTCTGTCTCTCTCTCTCTCTGCTAGTCTCTCTCTCTCTCTCTCTCCCTCTGCTTGTCTCTCTCTGTCTCTCTTTCTCTCTATCCCTCTCTCTCTCACACTCTCTCTCTCTCTCTCTCTCTCTATCTCTCTCTGTCTCTCTCTTTCTCTCTCTCTCTCTCTGCTTGTCTCTCTCTCTCTCTCTGCTTGTCTCGCTCTCACTCACTCACTCTCTCTCTCTGCTTCTCTCTCTCTCTCTCTCTCTCTCTCTCTCTCTCTGCTTGTCTCTATCTCACTCCCTCTCTCTCTCTCTCTGCTCAGTATCTCCTCTGGAAGCAGGATCAGGGCAGCTCTGGAGTCTGCAGCCTGTGGTACCATACCCAACATAGAGGGAGGAGACAGCTTTAGAGATTTCCTTGGAAAGAGAGAAAATATTATATGGCGAGTGTCAAATATTAAGAAGAGATGGAGGAGGAGTACCAATGTGTAACAGTGTCAAATATTAAGAAGAGATGGAGGAGGATGTGTAACAGTGTCAAATATTAAGAAGAGATGGAGGAGGATGTGTAATAGTGTCCAATAGGAAGAGGAGATGGAGGAGGAGTACCAATGTGTAACAGTGTCAAATAGGAAGAGGAGAAGGAGGAGGATTACCAAGCTTCTGAATCCTAACTTTAACCATTAAGGGGAAAATGTATACTGACCTTGAATCAGTGCCTGAAGATACACTTCTTCTTGTCAAAAAAGTTAGAAGTTGGCCCAGATCTAGGACCAGATTACCATGCCCCCAAATCCTAACTTTAATATTGAAATAAAAACATAAATCAATTGAAATGCCTTTCTTGCAAGCTCTAAACCCAACAATGCAGTAATTAATATCAATGTAGAACTAAAAAGGACATAATGTCGAACAAAAACTCAGCGCTAGCGTAGCAGTCCTGTAGCATAATCTTTGATTCTGATGACTGTTTCTCAATGGAGCGAGTCACGGGTACTTCCTGTTTGAACTTCAGCTTGTAAAACAGGAAGCAGGGGTTCGGAGTCTTTATCTGACTTTCTTAATGGGGGACGAGGGAGGGTCTTGTATGCTTGCTTGTGGGTAGAGTAACAGTGGTCTAGGACTTTATCGCACCTAGTGGCGAAGGAGACGTGTTGATGGAAGTTGGGTATCGTGTGTTTTAATGATGTAGAAATAAATTTGCCGGCTCTCGTAACTGCAATATTCCCTGCTTTCTGAAACATGGCTTTGGGTCAAGATACAACCCCCCCCCCCCCCCCCCCATGGCTATGCAACTTGATGGATTCTCCGTTTACAGAGCGGACAGGACAGTGGAGTCAAGGAAATCGAGAGGGGGAGGGGTTTGCCTCTTTATCAACAACAAATGGTGTGCTGACCAGACCCATTGTTCACCCGTCTTGGACCCTTCTACCTCCCGAGGGAGTTTTCAGCTGTTATCGTGACTGTTGTCGACATTCAACCTCAGGACAAGAACAATAACAAGCTGGTGCTTAACGAACTGTACGAGGCTTTAAACAAACAGGAAAACTTGCACCCGGAGCTTTTCTTGACCTTTTCTTGTATCTTGACCCAAAGCCATGTTTCAGAAAGCAGGGAATATTGCAGTTACGAGAGTCCCGTTGGGAGCAAATCCGCGATTGAAGTTCATCCATCTTATGGAGGGAATAGAATGAAGGGACAATAGAATGGAGGGAAGAGCTGGCCGGATACCCCCCCCCCCCCCCCCCCCCCCCTCTTGCCTCTGAAAAGCCGAAAAATTCAGTGGGAATTTCAGAAAGAGCCCAGGTAGATGAGTCGAGGTCTAGACCATAATTGAGGAAGTAACTCTTCATCTGATGTTCCAAAGTCATTGTCGGTTATAAGAAATGATAGCGGATACATTTTCTTAAAATAAAGTCGAAATAAACGCCAAAGAATCACAAAATAACTAAGTAACGGTGGCGACATATATTTAAGTCAGTTAAATAAGCAACCTCTTCAAGAGCAATCACAAATCCAGACACGTTCAATATAAATATTATCCAATTACCATTTTATAATAGCGGGGGAACCAAGCCTACGTTGAATAAATGCAGAAGATGTCTGTCAGTTTGTCAAAAGGAGCTGCCAACACATCGGTTGTATCCCAAATTGCACCTTATTCCCTATAAACTGCAGGGCCAAGTAGTGCATTATAGGGAATAAGGTGATATTTGGGATACAGCCATCCTTCAACCTGTGTGTGTCACACATTGAGGACTGGGGCTCCTGACATCATTAAATCAATAGGAGGTTATTTAAACCCTCCATCTCACTGCATTTCATTTTCTACCTCATGTCCATCATATTCATTTGATATACAGAGGATAGACAGAGGCTCTGGACAGAGTTTTAAGGATGCTTACTAACTCTGTAAATGGATGTTTTATATTGGTTGTGGACAATGGGAGTTTCACTTACGTGTAGAAATTGCTTTATGAAAACAATCTCTGGCTTTTTGTGAGCTAGACTCTCATCAAGGCATTCACTTTAAAATGTCAATTTCTTTCACTTTCTTGAACTATACTGAACAAAAAGTATAAACGCAACATGCAACAATTTCAACGATTCTACTGACATACAGTTCATACAAGGAAATCAGTCAATTGAAATAAATAAATTAGGTTGGGCTGGCATGGTTACACGTGGTCTGCGGTTGTGAGGCCAGTTGGACGTAGTGACAAATTCTCTAAAACGATGTTGGAGGCGACTTATGGTAGAGAAATGAACATTCATTTCTCTGGCAACAGCTCTGGTGGACATTCCTGCAGTCAGCATGCCAATTGCACGCTCCCTCAAAACTTGAGACATCTGTGGCATTGTGTTGTGTGACAAAACTGCACATTTTAGAATGGCCTTTTATTGTCCCCAGCACAAGGTGCACCTGTGTAATGATCATGCTGTTTAATCAGCTTCTTGAGATGCCACACCCGTCAGGTGGATGGATTTGTTCACGGCAAAGGAGAAATGCTCACTGACAAGGATGTAAACAAATTTGTGCACAACATTTGAGAGAAATAATACATATTTTATTTCAGTTCACGAAACATGGGACCAACGCTTTTCCATGTTGCGTTTATATTTTTGTTCAGTATGTATTCGTTAGTAACGGCTGGTCATCGAATGCTTGTCAAGTATCTCATAACATGCCATTTATCTTGATATGTGGTCCTCTGTAGCTCAATTGGTAGAGCACCGAGCTTGTAACGCCAGGGTAGTGGGTTCGATCCCCGGGACCACCCATACGTAAAAATGTATGCGCGCATGACTGTAAGTCGCTTTTGATAAAAGCGTCTGCTAAGTGGCATATTAATATTATTATTTTATATTCATTATTATTATATCATTATTTATCTTTATATAATTTATCTCCACATTGATTGGACAGCTGTGGTGTTGGAGTGTGCAGACCAGCCTACAGTACGTAACATTTATCCATGTAATGTGGAGTAGAGAGACCTTACCCTATTGACCCCAGTCGGTCACCTTCCTCTGGGGGTAACCCCTGTGTGTCTGACCTCACCAGCCAATAATAGTTTTTCCACAAACAAACACACATAAGAGTAGTACTTTGAATGAGTTCAATGATCTGATCTGAAGAAGCCATTTTAAACTTGATCACTATCAATCTGTCGATGTGCCCTTGAGCAAGGCACTTAACCCTAATTGCTCCTGTAAATCGCTCTGGAGAAGAGTGTCTGCTAAAATGATAATCATTTCCTCTCTTAAATGAAGGTACAGTCAGTGATAACTTCACACCATTAGTTACACGGATTCTCCCAGTGACCCTGACATCTATGTGTATTTCTTTACCGTAGTTCTCCTTCTATGCCTGGTTCTGTCCCTATTGGTCCCTACATGAGTTGCCAAACGTCAGCCTCGAAACCTTAATGACTTGGAGAAGATCTGCAAAGAGGAGTGGGACAAAATCCCTCCTGAGGTGTGTGCAAACCTTGTGGCCAACTACAAGAAACGTCTGACCTCTGTGATTGCCAACAAGGGTTTTGCCACCAAGTACTAAATCATGTTTTGCAGAGGGGTCAAATACTTATTTCCCTCATTAAAATGCAAATCAATTTGTAACATTTTTGACATGCATTTTTCTGGATTTTTTTGTTGTTATTATGTCTCTCACTGTTCAAATAAACCTACCATTAAAATTATAGACTGATCATGTCTTTGTCAGTGGGCAAACGTACAAAATCAGCAGGGGATCAAATACTTTTTTCACCTCAATGTATGTTAGGTCATACCTCATCATCATGGTATGCTTCATACTCACACTACCACAGGGCGCAGTGGTCTAAGGCACTAGAGATCCTGGTTCGAATCCAGGCTCTGTCGCAGCCGGCCGCGACCAGGAGACTCATGGGCGGCGCACAATTCGTCCAGGGTAGGGGAGGGAATGGCCGGCAGGGATGTAGCTCAGTTGATAGAGCATGGCGTTTGCAACGCCAGGGTTGTGGGTTTGATTCCCACGGGGGGCCAGTATAAAAATATGTATTCACTAACTGTAAGTCGCTCTGGATAAGAGCGTCTGCTAAATGACTAAAATGTAAAATGTAAAAGTAGTGCCCTATATAGGGAATAGGGTGCCATTTGGGACTCATCCTGGGCTATGTTATGTCATCACCATACTCAAAATCATGTTATGAAATCTTCATTGTCCTTTTGAGCCCTGTTGCCTAGATCTTGACCTGTCCTTGACCTCAGACTAGCCAATCGTCTTGTAGAAGAGGGCAAGATGGATCTCAGAGTAGCCAATCATCTTGTAGAAGAGAGAAAGATGGATCTCAGAGTAGCCAATCATCTTGTAGAAGAGGGAAAGATGGATCTCAGAGTAGCCAATCATCTTGTAGAAGAGGGAAAGATGGATCTCAGAGTAGCCAATTATCTTGTAGAAGAGAGAAAGATGGGTATTTGAGGAGGCTGAGATTGCAGACGCATTACCCAGCTAGCACATTTGGATCCTTGGAAGTTGTGGGAATGTATGTTTTTGGTTTCACATTAGTTGTGGGAACGAAGCCATATGTTTCCTAACCGGTAAAACAACACTTCTTTTTACGTTCTGAGAACATTAGTAGACATTTTGACTGTTCTGGGAACTTTTTATTTATTTTTTATTTTTTTGGTTGCAGTGAAGTTCTGAGAATGTTTTACTATGGTTGCTTGAAAGTTTTCCTGGGAGGTTATTTGGAAATTATCGGTTATTTTGAGGTTTTTGGATAACATCCTTAAAACTTTCACTGAATGTTTCAATATGACTTTTAATAACACTGCTAGCTTATTTTGGGTTAACTTTTTTTTAAAGTCCAAGCACAGATAGAAATTCATTTCCTTAAGGCATTAGTAATGCAAACACATTTCCTTTTTTTTTTTTATTGTGACACGAGACCAGTGAGATTCAAACCTATAATCTTCAGTTTTTTATCGATGGAATTAGTCCACTGCGCCACCAGGATGGAGCTAGCATTAGTGGCCACGGACAACACACCTGAACACACTTAACAAGATAGAGGACAGAGAGAGTTTTGTTGATGATGAGAAATGAATGTATATGTTTTTAAATAACATTCTTAGAATTTTCTCTACACTTTTCTTTGTTGCTCTTATGGAACATTTTCTGATACTGTTTCAAAGCCAAGCGACTATCCTGCACCATTTCTCAGAAAGTTGTTGGAAGATTGTATGCAAAATAACCACAGGACAACCACGCTCTCACCAAGCTCTAAGAAACGTATGGTTCTCAGAACGTTATGTGCCAGCTGGGTATTTACCAACACAACCTCCAAAGCAAATGGAGAGGTTTGCCATAACTGCAGGAAACAGAGATATGTACCCTTAGGTAGGGTTGCAAAGCTACCTACCAGTAATTTACCAAAGTTACAGGAATCTTCAGCAATTTGGGGTGATGAACAGAAAATATATGGCAATCTGCTGTAAATTTGCTAAATGATTCTTCAGTATCTTCAAAAAAAAGTATATATATAGTATTATATATAGTATAAATGTATTATATCTGTGTCCATATTGGCCATGAGTTCCTAGTAGATAGACCATATGGTTCAAGAGAAGATAGCCTAATTAATGAAAAAAACATCTAATTAACGATGGGATTATTTTCAATT
Organism: Coregonus lavaretus; assembly: GCF_964263955.1. Classification (NCBI taxonomy): domain Eukaryota; kingdom Metazoa; phylum Chordata; class Actinopteri; order Salmoniformes; family Salmonidae; genus Coregonus; species Coregonus lavaretus. Next base: position 16,879 of record NW_028165670.1, on the reverse strand, counting down.
AACTCTGCAACTCTTCCAACAATTGACTTTTTTCACAACTGCCACCAGTCTGACTCCAAAAACATTGAGAACAAATATATACTGACATAGTAAGAAACATAAAAGTTAGTAAAAAATATATATAATATGATATTTCATGTTGAAACTTTCTTATTAAACACTAATGGAATTCACTAAGTTGTTGGTGTATATTTAGGATAATGTTTTACAGCTTTGTCATTCCATCTTTTTTTTTTAAACCATATTTTTCAATTATTTCAGATATTTTACATGTGATAAAGTCACACAGAGGTCCAGAGATTATTAGACACCTGTGATAATTTGGAGTACCCAAAAGGGCCACTAGAAGTCTTGTGGTAGATTGCATACAATCCTTGAAAGATACCACAATTCTGGTAGTTTACTGGTAAACTTTGAACGTTTCCAGTGATATACCCTCATTTTGCAACCCTACCCATAGGTGTAAAAAGTATTACTTTCTTGTAAACACACTTAGAAGCGTCTATCATGGAGTCTTCTGCTCTCTAAATGGGGTTTACACTAGCTGCAAGCTTCTCTCTATATGGTATTTAGCTGCAAGCTGTTGGAATGTAGTGATTGTGTTTCTGTTTCCATTTTGTATGTGGATTATTGTAAAAAATAAAGAAAAAAACTCAATGAATATAATGTTTTTTTAAAAAGGAATGCAGTGACAGCAACCAACATGGCTTGAACACTGACACCACTTTGTTGCGATGAAAATAAATCAATAAAATAAACATTTTAGATAGAATAAAGCCACGGCCCACACATCGGCTGAGCTACGCCGAAAAAAATTCAATAAAACATTTTGAAATTGTGCTCTGACCTCGAGAGACGGCATCCATATTTATGAGCCAGTTACATGAGAGTATTATTTTGTATATGTGTTTGTGTGGGGCTGGGGGGAGACGTGAAGGATTCAGCCGAGACATGAGAGTGAAAGGTCAACCACATGCAATCCTCCCTTTTCTCTCCTCCATCCCTCCTCCACACAGTCCCTCGCTCCCCCACAACCCAGGACAGATTCTGTTTCTCCCCCACAACCCAAGACAGATTGCCGGATACAGGAAATACACTGAATAGCGTTTCCTGATAAGAAATGTTATCAAATTAGCATCCAAATGGGTGTTAGTGTGTTAGGGTAATTATGATGATAACAATGGTGGTTATGATCAGTGTGGCCCCAACTAAAATATAAAGACAACATGGTATTGGCCCCACGATTCATGAACTGAAATAAAATGTTTCTCTAAGATGTTGTGCACAAATATGTTTACATCCCTGTTAGTGAGCATTTCTCCTTTGCCAAGATGATCCATCCACCTGACAGGTGTGGCATATCAAGAAGCTGATTAAACAGCATGATCATTACACAGGTGCACCTTGTGCTGGGTACAATAAAAGGCCATTCCAAAATGTGTCGTTTTGTCACACAACATAATGCCACAGATGTCTCAGGTGTTGAGGGAGCGTGCAATTGGCATGCTGACTGCAGGAAAATTGAATGTTCATTTCTCTTAAGACGACTCCAACATCGTTTTAGACAATTTGTCAGTACGTCCAACTGGCCTCACAACCGCAGACCACGTGTAACAGGCCAGCCCAGCACCTCCACATCCAGCTTCTTCACCTGCGGGATCGTCTGAGACCAGCCACCCGGACAGCTGATGAAACTGAGGAGTCTGTAATAAAGCCCTTTTGTGGGTGGGCCCTGGCTTCTAAGTGGGTGGGCCTGGCTCCCAAGTGGTTGGGCCTATGCCCTCCCAGGCCCACCCATGGCTGTGCCCCTGCCCAGTCATGTGAAATCCATAGATTAGGGCCTAATGAATTCATTTCAATTGACTGATTTCCTTCTATGAACTGTAACTCTGTAAAATCATTGAAATTGTTGCATGTTGCATTTATATTTTTGTTCAGTATAGTTTAACATAGTGGCTATGAGAGGAGTAATGGGGGACATGTACTGTGGGACGCTGATTAGATTATGTGTGTGTGTGTGTGTGTGTGTGTGTGTGTGTGTGTGTGTGTGTGTGCTATGGGACGTTGTTTGTGTGTACGTGTGTGTGTGAGTGTGTGTGTGTGTGAGTGTGTTGACATGTGGGAAGCTGATGAGATGATGATGTCCTCAGGGTATTTAGCTGATTATTAGCAGTCTATTGAGACGAAGGCTTAATGACATTTAAATGAGAGGAAAAACAAGATGGAACAATCTGACCTAAGCTGAGGGAAACGTGAGAAGGTCTGAGGTTAGGATGCAACCCCATATTCTCCTCTAGGGTTACAAAATTCTTGGAACTTTCCAGAAAATTCCAAGGCTTTCCAGAAATCCTGGTTAGAAAGATGATCAGATATCGATTCTGTTGAGTCAGGTTAATTGACATTTCAATGAACGAGGTGGGACAATCTGACCTCTGCAGAGGGAATGTTGCTTAGCTTGGTCTTGTGAGGACTGATAATTTCTCACTCCTTTACGCGGTCTGCAGTGCCAATCACACAGTAATGTCAAGTAAAAAATGTGCGCTGAAAGTCAAGTTCTGCACATTGCCTGGTCTGGTAAGAAGTGATCCTATAGGTCCATGTAATAAATAGACAAGTGTTGCACGGTATACCCAAACTTACCTACTTTTTCGATACTATAACATGAAAAACTTTTCGGTACTAGAATTTTTGTTACTTTCGGTACTTTTGTCAAATGTCTCTTGTCGTCTGCTGATTGACAGAGGATCAGGTCTGTCTACCAGCGCAGCCGATGTCCCCTTATAGAGCACCGTGCCTGCTTCACTTACTCATTGCTGACTATTTGCATTGACCCCCCCCCCCTTTATTTTTACGCTGCTGCTACTCGCTGTTTATTATTACATTTACATTTACATTTTAGTCATTTAGCAGACGCTCTTATCCAGAGCGACTTACAGGAGCAATTAGGGTTAATTGCATTTAGGGTCAATGCATAGTCATTTTACCCCTACCTACATGTTTTCTTTAACTTTAGTTTATTTAGTAAATATTTTCTTAACTCTATTTTCTTAAAACTGCATTGTTGGTTAAGGGCTTGTAACTAAGCACCTCACGGTAAGGTCTACACTTGTTGTATTCAGCGCATGTGACACATACAATTTGATTTGATTTGATTTAGCTCTATCCTTTCCTGAGGAACCAATGAACTCACTGGGAGTCTGGTCTGCATCACCACTTATGCTAAACAGAAGTTAACACACTTGAGGAATTGTGAAACTGCTAATTACTGTTTGCAAAACAATGTCCATTACAGGCTAGAATACTTTACAATGCAAGAAGATAGCGGTAGCTTCCAGCTTTGTAGGCTAACTTTCCTTGCTAGCTAACTGCTGAAGCTAACATCAATTCACTACCTAATACCTTGTTTGTGACCAAACCATAACGCAGAATATTGCTCATTTCAAAGTTGATTGTCACCAAAAACGTTATTCATTCCCCTGCCTCACCTCTCTCCCAGTCAAGATCATATTTGCTCTAGCATGACTGTGTGTGTGAATGACATTATGGATCTTATATTTTATTGATATTATAATAATTATTTATTTGTTTGTACCCCTTTTTCTCCCCAATTCTGTGATATCTAATTGGTAGTTACAGTCTTGTCCCATCGCTGCAACTCCCGTACGGACTCGGGAGAGGCGAAGGTCGAGAGCTAAGCGTCCTCCGAAACACGACCCTGCCAAGCCTCACTGCTTCTTGACACACTGCTCACTTAACCTGGAAGCCAGCCACACCAATGTGTCGAAGGAAACACTGTACAACTTGCCGACCGTGTCAGCGTGCACGGCGCCCGGCCCTGACACAGGAGTCCCTAGAGCACGATGGGACAAGGACATCCCAGCCGGCCAAACCCTCCCCTAACCCGGACGATGCTGGGGCCAACTGTGCGCACGCCTCATGGGTCTCCCGGTTGCGGCCGGCTGCAACACAGCCTGGAATCGAACCTGGATCTGTAGTGAAGCCTCTAGCACTGTGATGCAGTGCCTTAGACCACTATAAAATAAGCGATCGCTTCCTCTATGCTAGTGGTCACCAACTGGTCGATCACGATCGACTAGCCAATCTCCAAGGCATTCCTAGTCGATCACTGAAACAATGATGTCATTGGTTGATTGAGCCTGCTGTCAGATCTAAAAATGTAATTGAGTCTTGTTTTGTAGCAATTGTTGTGGCCTTTATGTTTCGCCGATTGCACAATCACATGAGCAGCTGGTAGATATGGTTGTCCTTGTTGAATATAGCCATTGGACTTGTCTCAACGATGTTCCTATCTGCCAGGATATTGCAGGATTTCTAGGCTGACTCATTGCCCCTGGCTTTGTAAAGACCACAGACTGATGGGAGCGCTACTTCATTGTCCAATAGTGTTCCCACCCTCGAAGGTGGACTTTTCAAAATGGGGGCGGTAGTCTTGGAGTAGCTATACCTGTGTGTTGTAGCTAGCTAGCTAACGTGTGTCTGAGAGATGTATCATATTAGTCTGAGTAACTATACCTGTGTTGTAGCTAGCTAGCTAACGTGTGTCTGAGAGATGTATCATATTAGTCTGAGTAACTATACCTGTGTTGTAGCTAGCTAGCTAACGTGTGTCTGAGAGATGTATCATATTAGTCTGAGTAACTATACCTGTGTTGTAGCTAGCTAGCTAGCGTGTGTCTGAGAGATGTATCATATTAGTCTGAGTAACTATACCTGTGTGTTGTAGCTAGCTAGCTAACGTGTGTCTGAGAGATGTCTCATGTTCTGCACCATGCTGCTACAGTAGGAATATAGACAGTACACAGCGATTGCCCATTGATGTTGAATAGCGTTTTGTTATTCCCTCACAGACAATAACGCTTGGATACAAAGAAGTTGATGACTCTCAACAGGAGATGTAAAAGGTCCCATAACAACAATCTCCCCTTGTATCAAAGTCAGTCTGAACACCTCACTGCACCTCCCAAACACACCATATGCCAGTATTCCCTTTGTAGAACTGCAGTATTTAATATAGTTGTTAGTAGTATATTTTTATTTAACTGTATATATGCAATACATTGCCAAGACTGTTCCTGTGTAAACTCACCTCGGTATCCAGAGAAAATAAACTTTGTCTTGAATACAAGCCATGTCTACTTATTTGCTATATTGACAGACTAAGTTACTGTTTTATGAAAACTTTTTTTTTTTTACTTACCAACAACGGAAAGTAGAAATGATACACCATTTGTTTTAGCAGTAAGATTGTAGCTAGTTTCTTCCAAATACATGTCATGAATATCACAATGAATTGATCAAGAAGTTGAGTTCTTTATTGGTTTCTGACGCAGCTGAATTCACGTAGTCACTTGTCAGTACACTTGTAAAACATATGATATAAAACAGCATTATACGCATATGTACACCAGCTAGCAATATCTACACCACAATGCAATTAGAGCATGCTTGGCATTCTATATTATACTACAACATCAGTCTAACTTTATAGAGCGTCTGCTAAATGACTAAAATGTAATGTAAAATGTATGTCGATTTTGTGTTGTTGCTGGGTTGAATGTTCCAGGCAGGTTCCAGAATGTTCTTCAGCTGGTGAACCCTCGTCTTGTGTTGGGCAATGGCAGCTGGTTTAGAGGGCTTTGGCACTGTGGCAGTGTTGGCAGGGATGTTGGGGAGCCGTGACTCTGACTGCCTGTGGGCTCGTAAACTTTTCTTCACCACACACTGCTTCGACCTCGCAGAAGATTTGTTTGTACTGCAGGTGTCCTGGAAAGACATGAAGACTGATCATGAGGATGTGTAACCATACAATAAACCATGTTCATCTGTAAACAATAAAGGGTGCAGTAGACTGGTATGTGTTCTGTTCCACTCAGAGTCGATAATGGGGCATTGAGAGGGGCTGTTAGCAAAGATGTGAAAAGTGTGAGGGGGGCTTGACTTGTAGACAGTCTAGTCATGTGTTGTTGTGTATGAGCACCTAGAGTTGTGCTGTCGAGTAGACGAGGACCGCCAACACTAGAGTGACTAGGCTGGAAGAGTACACTGACAACACCTCTCCCCAATGCCAAAGAACTGACTGCAAGGGTGTGAAAAGTTTGAGGAGCACTTGGCTAGTGTATTGGTGATTATGTTTTCTCAAGAGGTGGTAATGCTTTCATAAATACCTTTGGCTGTCTTGGCTTGTTTGCAAAAGCATTCTCATTAAGCTCCGGGATAGCAAGATGCTCCTTCATGCCCCGGAGAATGCTGTATCTCTGGGTTGTGCTGAACCTCAAGGAGGCATTCCACAGTTCCCCTCCTGAAGTTCAGCACAACCCAGACAATACAGAGTAGACTATGTCTGATTGAAAATATAAAACCATTATGCTGTTATTGGTGACTGACAACTAGCCTGTATGTTTGAACCTGGCTTTTTGTGAGAGATCAGTTGTCAAAACGTTTTGTCCAACACAATTGCAGAGTCCATGGACAGCCACTTCTTATACCACGGTCATCATCGGACAGGTCAGGGTGTTGACAGTGGACTTCCTCCCCCCCTCCTCTGTCCAGCGATGTACGTCACAGATGTGCTGGAGAACGCTTCAGCTCCTTCAAAGACGGACAACATACATTTAGATTTCATCAGTACATTACCCAGTACAATTACTAGGTGTATCCTGGACCAGTGCATATGGATCAGAGTTAGGGGTGAGAATGACAGCGCATTACAGTGAACAAGATAAAACCAGTCAGAGCGGTTTTCTCCATTTCATTTACCTCAGGGTTTCCATTACACCTTGCTATACAGCAAAACATGTGGTTCGTCAGGGAGCATATCCAGAGACACAAGGCTTCATTCCCTTCAGCAGAACATTATTTTGGAGACCTGTTTGAAACAAATAGGGTGACTGACTATTCAAACGTTTGTTTACAACACATTGATCAGCCCTATCTTGATACTACGACAGAAAAGCGGTACGTGCAGTTTCTGATACCATATAAAATAGTCTTGTTAGTGCCTTTTGACTATATGCCAGAGAAGAGCTCCCTCATCATCTTGCATATAGAACGGGGAAACGGTTGGTTGTGACCACATCCACTTGGAGACCCATGTTGTCCCACCGCTCTGAAGCCAATTACCTCCATCACAACAGAGCTGGGTGCCTCCGTGACCAGTGACGGCCAAAAAGTAAAACAGAAATACAGCCAGTCACTAGGTGTGATAGAGCAAAACACCTCAGTTACCATCATACTGTCAACGGTATCCATTGTACTGTACCTGTATCAGTTCGCTCTCGTTGGTGTCATCAGCCATCAGGGAATAGGTGGTGTATTTGGCGCTATAAAATAGAGAATAGTACTTTATTGATTCCAACATGGGAAATTGTTTTACAGCGCCTTCAGAAAGTTATTCACACCACTTTGGTTTTTCTCACATTTTGTTGTGTTACAGCCTGAATTTAAAATGGATTAAATTGATATTTTGTGTCACTGGCCTACACACAATACCCCATAATGCCAAAGTGGAATTATGTTTTTCAAAAGAAAATTTAAAAAAATTAATCATGAAAAGTTTAAATGTCTTGAGTCAATAAGTATTCATCCCTTTGTGATGGCAAGCCTAAATAATTTCAGGAGTACACATTTGCTTAATAAATCGCATAATAAGTGAAATAATAGTGTTGAACATGATTTTTTAATGACTACCTCATCTCTGTACCCCACACAAACAAATATATGTAAGGTCCCTCAGTTGAGCAGAGAATTTCAAACACAGATTCAACCACAAAGACCCGGGAGGTTTTCCAATGCCTCGGGCAAAGAAGGGCACCTATTGGTAGATGGGTAAAACATTTAACAAGCAGACATTGAATATCCCTTTGAGCATGGCAATGTTATTAATTACATTTTGGATGGTGTATCAATACACCCAGTCACTGCAAAGATACAGGCGTCCTTCCTAACTCAGTTGCCGGAGAGGAAGGAAACTTTAAAACAGTTACAGAGTTTAATGATTGGAGGAAACTGAGGATGGATAAACAACATTGTTGTTACTCCACAATAACCTAAATGGCAGAGTGAAAAGAAGGAAGCCTTTACAGAATAAAAACATTCCAAAACAAAATAACGCAAAGAAATTAACTTTATGTCCTGAATACAAAGCGTTTTGTTTGGGGCAAATCGATCACAACACATCACTGAATACCACTCTTCATATTTTCAAGCATGGTTGCGGCTGCATCATGTTATGGGTATGCTTGTCATCGGCAAGGACTAGGGAGCTTTTTTGAATAAAAATAAATGGAATGGAGCTAAGCACAGGCAACATCCTAGAGGAAAACCTGGTTCAGTCTGCTTTCAACCAGACACTGGGAGAAAAATTAACCTTTCAGCAGGACAATAACCTAAAACACAAGGCCAAATATACACTGTAGTTGCTTACCAAGATGACATTGAATGTTCCTGAGTGGCCCAGCTACAGTTCTGACTTAAATCAGCTTGAAAATCTATGTAATTTTTTTTTTATCAACAACCAACTTGACAGAGCTTGAAGAATAAAATAAATAAATAGCAATAAATAGATAGAGACCTGTAGCCCAGGCTGTCTCTGTGTGCTCCAACACCATTTTCCTCCTGATCCAGGAACAGTCTTGCAAAAATAGCAGTCCTTCAAACTCTGCATTTATGACTGGAAACAGGTAGGTATTCTGAATCTGATATAAGTTTGGTGCAGCCAAACATGTTCAGGTTCATGGTCCTGCAGCTCAAGTTCATGGTCCTGCAGCTCAGGTTCATGGTCCTGCAGCTCAGGTTCATGGTCCTGCAGCTCAGGTTCATGGTCCTGCAGCTCAGGGTCATGGTCCTGCAGCTCAGGTTCATGGTCCTGCAGCTCAGGTTCATGGTCCTGCAGCTCAGGTTCATGGTGTAAGTGCCTCCTGAAAACAGCACAGATGCAGCCGTGAGAAGCTGAACCTCTGCCATTTCCCGAATGGAGGTCCATGTCTCTGTGGGTCCGCCATTACAAACCCACTTCACTTTCATCATGGTCCCAATATATTAAATGTATGTGGAGACGATTGGCTGTCGACATGTCTGGCAGAACTTAGTGAGCTCCATGACCTTGGACTCATAGACCATACACTTCGTCTCTTGCCAGTCCCGTACAATATTTTCCTCTTCCGAGTCGGCTGAGCTGAAAGCATTCATCCAATGGGTCTACAGGATCTGTAAAGCTAAAGCTGGTATCAAGGTCATCATCAGCAGCAGGATTAGTCTGTAGGACACACAGTAGTCAGTGATTAGCTAACATATTACTACTTTGTCCCCGTCAATACACACTCAAACAAGGTCCTGTATCCACCCACCCCCCTTCATGTCAATAGATCATGCTGACTAACCTTCACACACAATACCCACCCCTAGCAGACACCAGCCAGTCACCCACACCACCCCCTCCTTACTAATACCTCTACCTTTCTTCAATGTATACTTCAAGCTTTGCATAAACAATCACGAAAGCCTCCATAATACAGTGAAAACTACTGTAAAAGTTGGGGCCTACTAATAAACACACCAACTATGACAACAAGACACGGACCAAGTTTATGCCTGGCAACAGTGTATTTATTTGCTCATCATGAAAAAATGGAAGGTGGCTTAGCGAAGGTGGCTTACACTAGTTCCTGGTGCTGAGCTTGATGTTGATGTCGCTGCAGATGTTGACGGGGATCGGACTCCATAAAAAGAACACGTAGGCCAGTCATGTTAGCCTACGCTGTAGTTTGTTAGCTAGCTGGCTAATGGTTAGATATGGTCCAGTAGCCTGTAGCTAACGTAACCGAATTAAGCTAACGACAGCTTGCAAAGTTACAAAATCACACCGCCAGATAGCGGCTGGCTAATTACATTGATATGCTTTGGAATGTCTGGCCAGCGTATTATGAAATCTAGCTAGATTTTGATTTAGATAAACAAACGTAGTTCGTTAGCTAGGTTAGCTACGTTACCTCTGCTCGACTTATTTTCTACTTTTGCTGATGTTGGCTGATCGGATTCCTTCCTCTTTGAAGTGAAGGGGGAAAAATCGATGGAATAGCTTCAGTTTTCAACATTCGACGACCTGGCAGGCCCCATCAGTTGAAACTTCATGTCTGTTTCCAAATCCTCTGGCTGAAAGTGCTGGATGCAAACACAGACATTTGGATATTTCTCTATAGGAGTGAACGCATCATCGGCAGCGTTCTTTATTGCCGCCACCTGCTGTCGGCTCAGAGGAATATCTCCGGCATATAAGTTATGAAATGTTACCTCAGCAGCTGGTGCTTGCTTTTGGTTTGCAAATCCAGGTACTGAGCACCACACCATGACTGAACTTTACAGTTGTTGTCTACACAAAAATAAATTGTTTTTCTTCTTCGTAATCTGATATTCTTTGAGCGAGTGGCTGGTCCAGTGAGTAAAGTTAGTAAGCTACCTGTTGACATGCATTCTCATCTGGATCCACCTCGACAGGGGCGGTACTACATCCCGAACTAGCTATGAATTCTGGATATTGTGGTTTTGCTTACAACCAGGAAACGTAGGATGGCCGTTTCTACCGGTGAGATGCAAAAAAAAAATGCTTGTATTTGCGTGCAGTGAGAAAAATGCAAAATTTTTATGACACATATTATGTGTTAATAACATATTAATGGTCATTCGTAGTGATAGCGCAGTGGTGAAATTTCCCTTCAATCCATACATTTCAAATGTGATGACATTGAACTCAAAAAATATCTGTCTGGATCAAGTGACATTCTGTGACTTTGGCTAATAACCTTCTTTTTATTTGCCATGGTAACTTTTTTGGTATTGTTTTGGTATCATTTTGGTATCAGGTATCAGGATGGTATCGATATTGCGATACTAAACCTGGTATTGGTATCGAAGTCAAAATTCTGGTATCGTGACAACACTAAAATAGATCATTTGTTTGGTCTTGTAATAAGTGATGCTTACATGGACATCTGTTGTAGAAATATTTGACTAATAGATAATCAACTCAAAAATATCTCTCAAGACACCGGAGCTTGTGAATTCAAGAATGAGACTTTATTGCATAACAAAGCCGAGCTTGCCCCATGGAACAACTGTCTCTCTCTGGCTTAGAGATCTCTTATATACACACAAATGAAAAAACATGCATACATTCCTAACTTATTTTAGTTCTGCCCCACCCTTCTTTCTCAACGTCCAGCTGTCACACAATGTCCACTCCAAAATGTCATGAATGCTTTTTTTTCTATATGAAGCCTCTCATTCTATCATTCTATTGGCTGCATGGCTTAGGCCCCTTCTTAAAAAAACTAATGTAATGCACACTGTTTAGAGTCTCTGTGAAAGAACACATGCATTCATTTAAAACACAGCATATACTACATGTCTATATTCCTTATTTAAGCATGTTTCTGAATTATAAAATATCAAACATGTTTATTATATTTTACCTTTGGCATCTCCCTACATGTGCCATAATGATACATAACATAATCCTATACATCCTATAGTTCCATTAAATAGGTGATTGGTCACGAACCCTCTTAATGTCATTGTAGGAGCTAGAAAGGAAGTCAATCGGCGTGCCACGACTCCAGCGTCACAGCCATCGCTGTCCCCAAACTAGTTTGTCGCACTGAACTCTGTTCCCTTAGAAACCAATCTCTTGTAAATCTTTTGTTCCCTTTTACAGTTCATTCGATCTCCCGAGCCACGTCCCTGCCGCGTCAGTCCCCCCAGACTTCTGAGTTAGACTGACTTAGAGAGAGTGTTTGATGGAGTAGGGTCCAGCTGTAGGAGCTGTGGTGAACTAAGCTAGTCTCTGTGTGAGGAGGCTATTCAGCCGGTGGTGGTCTAAAATGGGCACTCGATAGCTTTGTGTGCCGATTGGTGTGCCAAGGAGCTTGGATGTGTGCATGGTTGGGTGTGTGGAGCAGTGTGGCGCTGGGTCAGTGAACCCTGTCCAACCTCAATCTGCTGCTATTGATACAAATAGAACAGCTCCTCTCTCTCGATCTCTCTCTCTCTCTGTCTCTCTCTCTCTCTCTCTCTCTCTCTCTCTCTCTCTCTCTCTCTCTCTCTCTCTCTCTGAATAATTTGTTCTCTCCACATCTGTAACAATACAGTACAGTAATACAGGTAAGAATACAGTAATACAGGACTCCACAGCTGTAACAGTCCCTTCTCCCAAACGAGGGCATTGCGTTCATCCACCTCTGGCCTGCTGGCCCCCCTACCTCTGCGGAAGCACAGTTCCCGCTCAGCCCAGTCAAAATTGTTCGCTGCTCTGGCACCCCAATGGTGGAACAAGCTCCCTCACGACGCCAGGACAGCGGAGTCACTCACCACCTTCCGGAGACACTTGAAACCCCACCTCTTTAAGGAATACCTGGGATGTTATAAAAGTAATCCTTCTACCTTCTAAAAAATAAATTATATATATATATATATATATACAGTGGGGAGAACAAGTATTTGATACACTGCCTATTTTGCAGGTTTTCCTACTTACAAAGCATGTAGAGGTCTGTAATTTTTATCATAGGTACACTTCAACTGTGAGAGACGGAATCTAAAACAAAAATCCAGAAAATCACATTGTATGATTTTTAAGTAATTAATTTGCATTTTATTCCCTCTCTGTAAAAATGACGTAAATGTAAATGTAACAGTACAGTAAACAGGACATCCACATCTACAGCAGTGCTTCTCAATCTACAGCAGTGCTTCTCAATCTACAGCAGTGCTTCTCAATCTACAGCAGTGCTTCTCAAACTACAGCAGTGCTTCTCAATCTACAGCAGTGCTTCTCAATCTACAGCAGTGCTTCTCAATCTACAGCAGTGCTTCTCAATAGCAGTGCTTCTCAATTCCCCCCCGCCCCTAGGAAGAAGTAAACATTTCGCGCCCCCCAATTCTCCACCGCGACTGTAAATAGTATAATTTGTCTATAAAATTGTTATAAGTACACCTCTGCATAACATTGTATCCTTATTAACATTAAAGAAAACTGAAAAAAGAAAGAAATATAGATCAACTTACAACAAAGAATAACTTTATTAACATTGTTTTTTAGTCTGTAACAGAAAAGTCTTAAAGTGCATCAATTTGCCTGAAATGAAAAAAAAAATTCAAACCTTATTTAAACTGTAATTTTTTTGGACCATTTGATACTGAAAAATAAAATTAAATATAATCAATAAATAATAATAAATTCAAATTGATCTGCAACATTAACTCAGGAGCACAATATATGAAACACTTTGACCTATAAAACAAAAATGAATAAAACAATTTGTGCTGATTTTTTTTTATCAAAATGAGGAAGTCAGGATTAATGGCTACAATGAGCACGTTTTGCAGTGCACAGCTTTTCGAAGCAGGGTTTGAAGCATGATACTGCAACTCTCAGATCCTGCTCAATGTTTAGCTGGGACCTGTACTTGGTCTTCAGTGCAGCAACAGCAGAGAAGCCAGTCTCACAAAGATAAGATGTTGCAAAAGGAAGAAGAATGCCCATGGCCCTCTGACCTAAGAGTGGATACTGCCTCTCTACACTCAGCCAGAATTCACTCAGTGTCTGTGATGTGAACCTCAGTCTCAATGTGGAGTCAGACGTCATATCAATGAACTGGTCCTCCTCTGCAGAGCTGAAACCAGTTGGAGCTGGTGCATTGAAAGGATCTCTCACCCAGTCATATTGGGAACTGTTTTCAGGGAAGTACTTTTCAAAGAATCCCATCAGTGATGAAATATGCTCCTTAATATATGGAATCACACTGAGGTGGCATCATAGTCAGTAGTGTCAACAAATTCATGCAGGTTCTCGAATGAATCAGTATTTCCTTCATCAAGTCGCCTGCCCCACAATGCAAGCTTTCGAGTGAAAGAGCTGATCTTGTCTGTGACCTGAGGGAGGTGTTTATCTTTCCCTTGAAGCTGTAGATTTAGTTCATTTAGCTTTCCAAATATGTCACTCAGGTAGGCCAGTTTTGCCAGGAAGTTCTCATCACTACATTTTTCTGCGAGGTCATACTTGTGCTCCTGCTCCCAAAACATTCTTATCTGCTCTCTGAGCTCAAAAACTCGGGACAAGATGTTTCCCCGTGACAGCCACCTTGCTTCACTGTGAAACAGCACAGCTTGATGTTCAGCTCCCATCTCCTCACAGATAGCAGAGAAGACTCTTGTTTTTAGTGGTCTGGTCTTTATAGAATTGACTACACCTCCAATGTCAGTCATAACCTCACTTAATTCAGAGGAAAGGTGCCTTGATGCCAGTGCTTCTCTGTGTATAACACAGTGTGTCCACTCAGCATTAGGTGAGGCCTTCTTGATGAGTGCCCAAAGTCCTTTTCTCATCCATGCCATGGTCTGTGCACCATCACTGCAAACACCAATGCAGTTCTTCCACTTTAGCCCATTCTCAGTCAGGAAGCAGTCCAGCATTTTGAATAGCTCATCAGCTGTGGCTCTGTCTCTGACATATTGACAAACAAGTAGATCCTCACACAGTGAGTTTGTCATGTCAAAACGTACATAAGCGATAAACAAACAGTCTTTGTTGCTGTCAGTTGCTTCATCGAACCGTACGGCAAAACGTTTGTCTTTGAGTTTATCTACCAGCTGTTCTTTAAGATCGTTAGCAATGTCATTTATACGTCTGGCGACAGTGTCATTGGACAGCGGGATAGTTTATATTTTTTTGCAGCACTTGCGTCATCCAGCATGACAGAGACCTGCTGGCAGTATCAGCTCCTCTGCTATGGAGTGGGGTTTTTTGTTGCACTGAGCAATTTGGTACGCCACCTTATATGATGCTAACAGTGCTCGCTGGTTTACTGAAGTAGCATTCACAAAGTGGGACGATTGTTGGCAATATTCGGCACGTTTTTGCTGAAAAAACTCAAGCGGCTTTATCAGCGTGATTGGGCTGTAATGTCTTTAAGTGACGCCTTCATTTATTTGGCTTCATGCTGTCCGCTGCCAACGTTTTTAGACACAGTAAACATACCGGTCTTTCCTCGTCTCCCACCATAGTCACAGTGAAGCCAAGCGCTACACACGCTTCGTCACATTTCCTCGTCTTCGCTTTCGGGAGACTTACGTTTGTCTCATTATCTCCGTCTCTCTCCGCCTTTCTTTTCATCCCTGTTGAATATGTTTCCATGGTGTCTCTTAAGGGTTTGTTATCTGCACTTCATATCTCCTGCTCTGTGCTGTGTGCTCTTGTTCGGTGCAAAAAAACCCTACTCCCTGCGGCAAAAAAAAGCATGTTCCCCAGGGTCACACGCGCCCCCCTGGCATCGCTCCGAGCCCCCCCAGGGGGGCGCGCCCCACTATTTGAGAAGGACTGCTCTACAGTAACACACGACATCAACAGCTGTAACAATACAGGACAGCAATACAGGAAATTCAAAGCTCTAACAATACAGTACAGCAATACAGGAAATTCAAAGCTCTAACAATACAGTTGTCACGATCGTTACAGGATGAAGCGGACCAAGGTGCAGCGTGATATGCGTACATTCTTTATTGCAGTACACAACACGAACCAAAACAACAAAACAAACGATACGTGAAGTCCTGGGTTGAACACAAACCTTCCGGAACAAGATCCCACAATAAACTGTGCCAAACAGGCTGCCTAAGTATGGTCCCCAATCAGAGACAACAAGCAACAGCTGCCTCTGATTGGGAACCACCCTGGCCAACATAGAAATACATGAACTAGAACAAAACATAGAAAATAACACATAGAAAATCCACACCCTGGCTCAACATATAAAAGTCCCCAGAGCCAGGGCGTGACAGTACCCCCCCCCCCCAAAGGCGCGGACTGCGACCGCGCCAACCAAACACAAGAGGGTAGGGGCCGGGTGGGCATTCCACCTCGGAGGCGGATTCGGCTCCGGGCGTGACCACCACTCTCTCTCTACCCCCCCGTAGCGCCCCTGGTCTGGTCTGGCCCCGCTGGCCGGAGCTGGACTGGACATCGGTGGAGCGGATTGCTCTGGCTCCGGTGTGGAGCAGCTGACTGGTGCCGGACCAGGCACCGGTGGAACAGGCACGGACCGTGCCGGACTGACGACGCGCACCACTGGCTTGGTGCGGGGAGCAGGAACGGGCTGGACCGGGCTGACGACACGCACCACTGGCTTGGTGCATGGAGCAGGAACGGGCCGGACCGGGCTTGCGACGCGCACCACTGGCTTGGTGCAGGGAGCAGGAACAGGCCGGACCGGGCTGGAGACGCGCACCACTGGCTTGGTGCGGGGAGCAGGAACGGGCCGGACCGGGCTGGAGACGCGCACCACTGGCTTGGTGCGGGGAGCAGGAACGGGCTGGACCGGGCTGGAGACACGCACCACTGGCTTGGTGCGGGGAGCAGGAACATGCCGGACCGGGCTGGCGACGCGCACCACTGGCTTGGTGCGGGGAGCAGGAACAGGCCGGACCGGGCTGGAGACGCGCACCACTGGCTTGGTGCGGGGTGCAGGAACAGGCCGGACCGGGCTGGCGACGCGCACCACTGGCTTGGTGCGGGGAGCAGGAACAGGCCGGACCGGGCTGGCGACGCGCACCACTGGCTTGGTGCGGGGAGCAGGAACAGGCCAGACCGGGCTGGCGACGCGCACCACTGCCTTGGTGCGGGGAGCAGGACCAGGTCGGGCTGGACTGGGAACACGCACCACTGGCTTAGTGCGAGGAGCAGGAATGGGCCGGACAGTACTGGGAACACACACCACTGGCCTTGTGCGGGAAGCAGGAATGGGTCGAGCCGTACTGGGAACACGCACCACTGGCTTAGTGCGGGGATCAGGAACGGGCCGGACCGGACTGG
>NW_028165671.1:35000-89516 GCF_964263955.1 Coregonus lavaretus | reverse complement strand
GAAGGCTGTGTGTCTGGTACTGTAGAAGGCTGTGTGTCTGGTACTGTAGAAGGCTGTGTATCTGGTACTGTAGAAGGCTGTGTATCTGGTACTGTAGAAGGCTGTGTGTCTGGTACTGTAGAAGGCTGTGTGTATCTGGTACTGTAGAAGGCTGTGTTTCTGGTACTGTAGAAGGCTGTGTGTCTGGTACTGTAGAAGGCTGTGTATCTGGTACTGTAGAAGGCTGTGTGTCTGGTACTGTAGAAGGCTGTGTGTTTCTGGTACTGTAGAAGGCTGTGTGTCTGGTACTGTAGAAGGCTGTGTGTATCTGGTACTGTAGAAGGCTGTGTATCTGGTACTGTAGAAGGCTGTGTGTATCTGGTACTGTAGAAGGCTGTGTGTCTGGTACTGTAGAAGGCTGTGTGTCTGGTACTGTAGAAGGCTGTGTATCTGGTACTGTAGAAGGCTGTGTTTCTGGTACTGTAGAAGGCTGTGTTTCTGGTACTGTAGAAGGCTGTGTATCTGGTACTGTAGAAGGCTGTGTATCTGGTACTGTAGAAGGCTGTGTGTCTGGTACTGTAGAAGGCTGTGTATCTGGTACTGTAGAAGGCTGTGTATCTGGTACTGTAGAAGGCTGTGTATCTGGTACTGTAGAAGGCTGTGTATCTGGTACTGTAGAAGGCTGTGTGTCTGGTACTGTAGAAGGCTGTGTATCTGGTACTGTAGAAGGCTGTGTGTCTGGTACTGTAGAAGGCTGTGTGTCTGGTACTGTAGAAGGCTGTGTATCTGGTACTGTAGAAGGCTGTGTGTTCTGGTACTGTAGAAGGCTGTGTGTCTGGTACTGTAGAAGGCTGTGTTTCTGGTACTGTAGAAGGCTGTGTGTCTGGTACTGTAGAAGGCTGTGTATCTGGTACTGTAGAAGGCTGTGTGTCTGGTACTGTAGAAGGCTGTGTATCTGGTACTGTAGAAGGCTGTGTATCTGGTACTGTAGAAGGCTGTGTATCTGGTACTGTAGAAGGCTGTGTATCTGGTACTGTAGAAGGCTGTGTGTGTCTGGTACTGTAGAAGGCTGTGTTTCTGGTACTGTAGAAGGCTGTGTGTCTGGTACTGTAGAAGGCTGTGTGTCTGGTACTGTAGAAGGCTGTGTGTTCTGGTACTGTAGAAGGCTGTGTGTTTCTGGTACTGTAGAAGGCTGTGTGTTTCTGGTACTGTAGAAGGCTGTGTATCCGGTACTGTAGAAGGCTGTGTGTCTGGTACTGTAGAAGGCTGTGTTTCTGGTACTGTAGAAGGCTGTGTGTCTGGTACTGTAGAAGGCTGTGTTTCTGGTACTGTAGAAGGCTGTGTATCTGGTACTGTAGAAGGCTGTGTATCTGGTACTGTAGAAGGCTGTGTGTGTCTGGTACTGTAGAAGGCTGTGTGTTTCTGGTACTGTAGAAGGCTGTGTGTCTGGTACTGTAGAAGGCTGTGTATCTGGTACTGTAGAAGGCTGTGTGTATCTGGTACTGTAGAAGGCTGTGTGTTTCTGGTACTGTAGAAGGCTGTGTGTTTCTGGTACTGTAGAAGGCTGTGTGTCTGGTACTGTAGAAGGCTGTGTGTCTGGTACTGTAGAAGGCTGTGTGTCTGGTACTGTAGAAGGCTGTGTTTCTGGTACTGTAGAAGGCTGTGTATCTGGTACTGTAGAAGGCTGTGTGTCTGGTACTGTAGAAGGCTGTGTGTTTCTGGTACTGTAGAAGGCTGTGTATCTGGTACTGTAGAAGGCTGTGTATCTGGTACTGTAGAAGGCTGTGTGTCTGGTACTGTAGAAGGCTGTGTATCTGGTACTGTAGAAGGCTGTGTATCTGGTACTGTAGAAGGCTGTGTGTATCTGGTACTGTAGAAGGCTGTGTGTCTGGTACTGTAGAAGGCTGTGTATCTGGTACTGTAGAAGGCTGTGTATCTGGTACTGTAGAAGGCTGTGTGTCTGGTACTGTAGAAGGCTGTGTGTTTCTGGTACTGTAGAAGGCTGTGTATCTGGGACTGTAGAAGGCTGTGTATCTGGTACTGTAGAAGGCTGTGTGTTTCTGGTACTGTAGAAGGCTGTGTGTTTCTGGTACTGTAGAAGGCTGTGTGTTTCTGGTACTGTAGAAGGCTGTGTGTCTGGTACTGTAGAAGGCTGTGTGTATCTGGTACTGTAGAAGGCTGTGTGTGTCTGGTACTGTAGAAGGCTGTGTGTATCTGGTACTGTAGAAGGCTGTGTTTCTGATACTGTAGACGGCTGTGTGTCTGGTACTGTAGAAGGCTGTGTATCTGGTACTGTAGAAGGCTGTGTATCTGGTACTGTAGAAGGCTGTGTATCTGGTACTGTAGAAGGCTGTGTGTCTGGTACTGTAGAAGGCTGTGTATCTGGTACTGTAGAAGGCTGTGTATCTGGTACTGTAGAAGGCTGTGTGTCTGGTACTGTAGAAGGCTGTGTTTCTGGTACTGTAGAAGGCTGTGTATCTGGTACTGTAGAAGGCTGTGTGTCTGGTACTGTAGAAGGCTGTGTATCTGGTACTGTAGAATGCTGTGTGTCTGGTACTGTAGAAGGCTGTGTATCTGGTACTGTAGAAGGCTGTGTATCTGGTACTGTAGAAGGCTGTGTGTGTCTGGTACTGTAGAAGGCTGTGTGTTTCTGGTACTGTAGAAGGCTGTGTGTCTGGTACTGTAGAAGGCTGTGTATCTGGTACTGTAGAAGGCTGTGTATCTGGTACTGTAGAAGGCTGTGTGTCTGGTACTGTAGAAGGCTGTGTATCTGGTACTGTAGAAGGCTGTGTGTTTCTGGTACTGTAGAAGGCTGTGTATCTGGTACTGTAGAAGGCTGTGTATCTGGTACTGTAGAAGGCTGTGTGTTTCTGGTACTGTAGAAGGCTGTGTTTCTGGTACTGTAGAAGGCTGTGTGTCTGGTACTGTAGAAGGCTGTGTGTTTCTGGTACTGTAGAAGGCTGTGTGTCTGGTACTGTAGAAGGCTGTGTGTCTGGTACTGTAGAAGGCTGTGTGTATCTGGTACTGTAGAAGGCTGTGTATCTGGTACTGTAGAAGGCTGTGTATCTGGTACTGTAGAAGGCTGTGTATCTGGTACTGTAGAAGGCTGTGTGTCTGGTACTGTAGAAGGCTGTGTATCTGGTACTGTAGAAGGCTGTGTGTCTGGTACTGTAGAAGGCTGTGTGTTTCTGGTACTGTAGAAGGCTGTGTATCTGGTACTGTAGAAGGCTGTGTTTCTGGTACTGTAGAAGGCTGTGTGTCTGGTACTGTAGAAGGCTGTGTGTTTCTGGTACTGTAGAAGGCTGTGTGTTTCTGGTACTGTAGAAGGCTGTGTGTCTGGTACTGTAGAAGGCTGTGTGTTCTGGTACTGTAGAAGGCTGTGTGTTTCTGGTACTGTAGAAGGCTGTGTGTCTGGTACTGTAGAAGGCTGTGTATCTGGTACTGTAGAAGGCTGTGTATCTGGTACTGTAGAAGGCTGTGTGTCTGGTACTGTAGAAGGCTGTGTGTCTGGTACTGTAGAAGGCTGTGTATCTGGTACTGTAGAAGGCTGTGTGTTCTGGTACTGTAGAAGGCTGTGTATCTGGTACTGTAGAAGGCTGTGTGTCTGGTACTGTAGAAGGCTGTGTGTCTGGTACTGTAGAAGGCTGTGTATCTGGTACTGTAGAAGGCTGTGTGTGTCTGGTACTGTAGAAGGCTGTGTGTCTGGTACTGTAGAAGGCTGTGTGTCTGGTACTGTAGAAGGCTGTGTATCTGGTACTGTAGAAGGCTGTGTGTCTGGTACTGTAGAAGGCTGTGTATCTGGTACTGTAGAAGGCTGTGTATCTGGTACTGTAGAAGGCTGTGTATCTGGTACTGTAGAAGGCTGTGTATCTGGTACTGTAGAAGGCTGTGTATCTGGTACTGTAGAAGGCTGTGTATCTGGTACTGTAGAAGGCTGTGTGTCTGGTACTGTAGAAGGCTGTGTGTTTCTGGTACTGTAGAAGGCTGTGTATCTGGTACTGTAGAAGGCTGTGTGTTTCTGGTACTGTAGAAGGCTGTGTGTTTCTGGTACTGTAGAAGGCTGTGTGTTCTGGTACTGTAGAAGGCTGTGTGTTCTGGTACTGTAGAAGGCTGTGTTTTCTGGTACTGTAGAAGGCTGTGTTTTCTGGTACTGTAGAAGGCTGTGTGTCTGGTACTGTAGAAGGCTGTGTATCTGGTACTGTAGAAGGCTGTGTTTCTGGTACTGTAGAAGGCTGTGTTTCTGGTACTGTAGAAGGCTGTGTGTATCTGGTACTGTAGAAGGCTGTGTGTCTGGTACTGTAGAAGGCTGTGTATCTGGTACTGTAGAAGGCTGTGTATCTGGTACTGTAGAAGGCTGTGTGTTTCTGGTACTGTAGAAGGCTGTGTATCTGGTACTGTAGAAGGCTGTGTATCTGGTACTGTAGAAGGCTGTGTGTCTGGTACTGTAGAAGGCTGTGTGTCTGGTACTGTAGAAGGCTGTGTGTCTGGTACTGTAGAAGGCTGTGTATCTGGTACTGTAGAAGGCTGTGTGTCTGGTACTGTAGAAGGCTGTGTGTTTCTGGTACTGTAGAAGGCTGTGTGTCTGGTACTGTAGAAGGCTGTGTGTTTATGGTACTGTAGAAGGCTGTGTATCTGGTACTGTAGAAGGCTGTGTTTCTGGTACTGTAGAAGGCTGTGTGTCTGGTACTGTAGAAGGCTGTGTGTCTGGTACTGTAGAAGGCTGTGTGTATCTGGTACTGTAGAAGGCTGTGTGTCTGGTACTGTAGAAGGCTGTGTATCTGGTACTGTAGAAGGCTGTGTTTCTGGTACTGTAGAAGGCTGTGTTTCTGGTACTGTAGAAGGCTGTGTGTATCTGGTACTGTAGAAGGCTGTGTGTCTGGTACTGTAGAAGGCTGTGTATCTGGTACTGTAGAAGGCTGTGTATCTGGTACTGTAGAAGGCTGTGTGTTTCTGGTACTGTAGAAGGCTGTGTATCTGGTACTGTAGAAGGCTGTGTATCTGGTACTGTAGAAGGCTGTGTGTATCTGGTACTGTAGAAGGCTGTGTATCTGGTACTGTAGAAGGCTGTGTGTTTCTGGTACTGTAGAAGGCTGTGTATCTGGTACTGTAGAAGGCTGTGTATCTGGTACTGTAGAAGGCTGTGTATCTGGTACTGTAGAAGGCTGTGTGTATCTGGTACTGTAGAAGGCTGTGTGTCTGGTACTGTAGAAGGCTGTGTGTCTGGTACTGTAGAAGGCTGTGTGTCTGGTACTGTAGAAGGCTGTGTTTCTGGTACTGTAGAAGGCTGTGTGTTTCTGGTACTGTAGAAGGCTGTGTATCTGGTACTGTAGAAGGCTGTGTGTCTGGTACTGTAGAAGGCTGTGTGTTTCTGGTACTGTAGAAGGCTGTGTATCTGGTACTGTAGAAGGCTGTGTTTCTGGTACTGTAGAAGGCTGTGTGTCTGGTACTGTAGAAGGCTGTGTGTCTGGTACTGTAGAAGGCTGTGTGTATCTGGTACTGTAGAAGGCTGTGTGTCTGGTACTGTAGAAGGCTGTGTATCTGGTACTGTAGAAGGCTGTGTTTCTGGTACTGTAGAAGGCTGTGTTTCTGGTACTGTAGAAGGCTGTGTGTATCTGGTACTGTAGAAGGCTGTGTGTCTGGTACTGTAGAAGGCTGTGTATCTGGTACTGTAGAAGGCTGTGTATCTGGTACTGTAGAAGGCTGTGTGTTCTGGTACTGTAGAAGGCTGTGTATCTGGTACTGTAGAAGGCTGTGTATCTGGTACTGTAGAAGGCTGTGTGTCTGGTACTGTAGAAGGCTGTGTGTCTGGTACTGTAGAAGGCTGTGTGTCTGGTACTGTAGAAGGCTGTGTATCTGGTACTGTAGAAGGCTGTGTGTCTGGTACTGTAGAAGGCTGTGTGTTTCTGGTACTGTAGAAGGCTGTGTGTCTGGTACTGTAGAAGGCTGTGTGTTTCTGGTACTGTAGAAGGCTGTGTATCTGGTACTGTAGAAGGCTGTGTTTCTGGTACTGTAGAAGGCTGTGTGTCTGGTACTGTAGAAGGCTGTGTGTCTGGTACTGTAGAAGGCTGTGTGTATCTGGTACTGTAGAAGGCTGTGTGTCTGGTACTGTAGAAGGCTGTGTATCTGGTACTGTAGAAGGCTGTGTGTATCTGGTACTGTAGAAGGCTGTGTGTTTCTGGTACTGTAGAAGGCTGTGTATCTGGTACTGTAGAAGGCTGTGTGTCTGGTACTGTAGAAGGCTGTGTATCTGGTACTGTAGAAGGCTGTGTTTCTGGTACTGTAGAAGGCTGTGTTTCTGGTACTGTAGAAGGCTGTGTGTATCTGGTACTGTAGAAGGCTGTGTGTCTGGTACTGTAGAAGGCTGTGTATCTGGTACTGTAGAAGGCTGTGTATCTGGTACTGTAGAAGGCTGTGTGTATCTGGTACTGTAGAAGGCTGTGTGTCTGGTACTGTAGAAGGCTGTGTATCTGGTACTGTAGAAGGCTGTGTATCTGGTACTGTAGAAGGCTGTGTGTATCTGGTACTGTAGAAGGCTGTGTGTCTGGTACTGTAGAAGGCTGTGTGTCTGGTACTGTAGAAGGCTGTGTGTCTGGTACTGTAGAAGGCTGTGTTTCTGGTACTGTAGAAGGCTGTGTGTTTCTGGTACTGTAGAAGGCTGTGTATCTGGTACTGTATAAGGCTGTGTGTTTCTGGTACTGTAGAAGGCTGTGTATCTGGTACTGTAGAAGGCTGTGTATCTGGTACTGTAGAAGGCTGTGTGTTTCTGGTACTGTAGAAGGCTGTGTGTCTGGTACTGTAGAAGGCTGTGTGTCTGGTACTGTAGAAGGCTGTGTGTCTGGTACTGTAGAAGGCTGTGTATCTGGTACTGTAGAAGGCTGTGTATCTGGTACTGTAGAAGGCTGTGTATCTGGTACTGTAGAAGGCTGTGTATCTGGTACTGTATAAGGCTGTGTGTTTCTGGTACTGTAGAAGGCTGTGTGTCTGGTACTGTAGAAGGCTGTGTTTCTGGTACTGTAGAAGGCTGTGTATCTGGTACTGTATAAGGCTGTGTGTCTGGTACTGTAGAAGGCTGTGTGTCTGGTACTGTAGAAGGCTGTGTATCTGGGACTGTAGAAGGCTGTGTTTCTGGTACTGTAGAAGGCTGTGTGTGTCTGGTACTGTAGAAGGCTGTGTGTTTCTGGTATTGTAGAAGGCTGTGTATCTGGTACTGTAGAAGGCTGTGTATCTGGTACTGTAGAAGGCTGTGTGTCTGGTACTGTAGAAGGCTGTGTGTTTCTGGTACTGTAGAAGGCTGTGTATCTGGTACTGTAGAAGGCTGTGTATCTGGTACTGTAGAAGGCTGTGTTTCTGGTACTGTAGAAGGCTGTGTGTTTCTGGTACTGTAGAAGGCTGTGTGTCTGGTACTGTAGAAGGCTGTGTATCTGGTACTGTAGAAGGCTGTGTGTCTGGTACTGTAGAAGGCTGTGTGTTTCTGGTACTGTAGAAGGCTGTGTATCTGGTACTGTAGAAGGCTGTGTATCTGGTACTGTAGAAGGCTGTGTTTCTGGTACTGTAGAAGGCTGTGTGTTTCTGGTACTGTAGAAGGCTGTGTGTCTGGTACTGTAGAAGGCTGTGTGTTTCTGGTACTGTAGAAGGCTGTGTGTCTGGTACTGTAGAAGGCTGTGTGTTTCTGGTACTGTAGAAGGCTGTGTATCTGGTACTGTAGAAGGCTGTGTATCTGGTACTGTAGAAGGCTGTGTTTCTGGTACTGTAGAAGGCTGTGTATCTGGTACTGTAGAAGGCTGTGTGTCTGGTACTGTAGAAGGCTGTGTGTTTCTGAAGCTGGGCTGTTGTCATTATGTAGAACAGCTTCTCATATGTTAGGTAATCAGCTTCTTGACCTTGTTGCTGCTGCCTCGCTGTTTGAATTCAATAAGCAACTGAATAAATGTAATGGAAACATGGATGTTACACTGCCAGGCATATAGCCTGTTAAGCCTGTTAGTGGTTAGTGTACGTCTCTGTGATTAATCCCCAAATAACCCCTCTGTCAACCCAGGCAATTCATTGCACACATGACTGTAAGTCGCTTTGGATAAAAGCGTCTGCTAAATGGCATATTATTATTATTATTATTATTATTATTACCAACCATAAGGGACCTAAGGGACCTGGTCAAAAGTAGTGCACTTCATAGGGAAAAGGGTGCCATTTGGGACACAGAGAGTGAGTTGGGTCTGGTTGCCTCAGGGCCAGGGTTCCTGCTACTGGTTCCCTCAGGGCCAGGGTCCCTGCTACTGGTTGCCTCAGGGCCAGGGTCCCTGCTACTGGTTGCCTCAGGGCCAGGGTCCCTGCTACTGGTTGCCTCAGGGCCAGGGTCCCTGCTACTGGTTCCCTCAGGGCCAGGGTCCCTGCTACTGGTTGCCTCAGGGCCAGGGTCCCTGCTACTGGTTCCCTCAGGGCCAGGGTCCCTGCTACTGTGGCCTGAGGATCAGAGGTCCTGACTGGTCAGACAGCTCAGTCAGTGACCCTGATTGGCCAGTTGAATCCACAGTAATCAGGTAGTAATGAGAGCCCCCACGCAAGTTACACAAATGAGCAGAGAGGACAGTGTTTAATAAACACTGCTAATAGAAATCAGAGGTGACAGTGTTTAATAAACACTGCTAATAGAAATCAGAGGTGACTGTGTTTAATTAACACTGCTAATAGAAATCAGAGGTGACTGTGTTTAATAAACACTGCTAATAGAAATCAGAGATGACAGTGTTTAATAAACACTGCTAATAGAAATCAGAGAGGACAGTGTTTAATAAACACTGCTAATAGAAATCAGAGGTGACAGTGTTTAATAAACACTGCTAATAGAAATCAGAGATGACAGTGTTTAATAAACACTGCTAATAGAAATCAGAGGTGACGGTGTTTAATAAACACTGCTAATAGAAATCAGAGGTGACGGTGTTTAATAAACACTGCTAATAGAAATCAGAGGTGACGGTGTTTAATAAACACTGCTAATAGAAATCAGAGGTGACAGTGTTTAAACACTGCTAATAGAAATCAGAGGTGACGGTGTTTAATAAACACTGCTAATAGAAATCAGAGGTGACGGTGTTTAATAAACACTGCTAATAGATATCAGAGGTGACAGTGTTTAATAAACACTGCTAATAGAAATCAGAGGTGACAGTGTTTAATTAACACTGCTAATAGAAATCAGAGGTGACAGTGTTTAATTAACACTGCTAATAGAAATCAGAGGTGACAGTGTTTAATTAACACTGCTAATAGAAATCAGAGGTAACAGTGTTTAATAAACACTGCTAATAGATATCAGAGGTGATGGTGTTTAATTAACACTGCTAATAGATATCAGAGGTGACAGTGTTTAATAAACACTGCTAATAGAAATCAGAGGTGACAGTGTTTAATAAACACTGCTAATATAAATCAGAGGTGTTTAATAAACACTGCTAATAGAAATCAGAGGTGTTTAATAAACACTGCTAATAGAAATCAGAGGTGATGGTGTTTAATAAACACTGCTAATAGAAATCAGAGGTGTTTAATAAACACTGCTAATAGAAATCAGAGGTGACGGTGTTTAATAAACACTGCTAATAGATATCAGAGGTGACGGTGTTTAATAAACACTGCTAATAGAAATCAGAGGTGACAGTGTTTAATTAACACTGCTAATAGATATCAGAGGTGACAGTGTTTAATTAACACTGCTAATAGATATCAGAGGTGACAGTGTTTAATAAACACTGCTAATAGATATCAGAGGTGACAGTGTTTAATAAACACTGCTAATAGAAATCAGAGGTGACGGTGTTTAATAAACACTGCTAATAGATATCAGAGGTGACGGTGTTTAATAAACACTGCTAATAGAAATCAGAGGTGTTTAATAAACACTGCTAATAGAAATCAGAGGTGACGGTGTTTAATAAACACTGCTAATAGAAATCAGAGGTGACGGTGTTTAATAAACACTGCTAATAGATATCAGAGGTGACGGTGTTTAATAAACACTGCTAATAGATATCAGAGGTGACAGTGTTTAATTAACACTGCTAATAGATATCAGAGGTGACAGTGTTTAATTAACACTGCTAATAGATATCAGAGGTGACAGTGTTTAATAAACACTGCTAATAGATATCAGAGGTGACAGTGTTTAATAAACACTGCTAATAGAAATCAGAGGTGTTTAATAAACACTGCTAATAGAAATCCATTGAAGAGCATCAACATGCATAAGACCCCCTCACAGGTTAGCAGCTTCCTGGTAGCTCAGTTGGTAGAGCGCGGCGTTTGCGACGCCAGGGTTGTGGGTTTGATTCCCACGGGGGGCCAGTATGAAAAACGAATGCACTCACTTAACTGTAAGTGGCTCTGGAGAAGAGCGTCTGCTAAATGACTCAAATGTAAGTGAATCATCTCTTCTAACTGCTGTTTTTAATCCCCTCAGCTTTACTGGGGAGGTTAGTGAGACCATAGGATCTAGTAACCTTGAGATATTGATCAGTGACCACAAAACTTTGCTGTTTTTCCAACAGCGTTTGAATGGTAAGTTTAAAGGGGAGGTTTAGTCCAAATTACTATAATATCTCTGAAGATATTTCAGGTTAGAGTGAAAGCTGAAGTATCTTTTGCTGATCAGTCTTGATTTGATTTGAACCATGTTGACTGGCCTCTAGAATGTTCTCCAGCTATGTGGTGAAGCTGGATGGTTTGGACCATGTTGTAATATATGTTACTGGCCTCTAGAATGTTCTCCAGCTATGTGGTGAAGCTGGATGGTTTGGACCATGTTGTAATATATGTTGACTGGCCTCTAGAATGTTCTCCAGCTATGTGGTGAAGCTGGATGGTTTGGACCGTGTTGACTGGCCTCTAGAATGTTCTCCAGCTATGTGGTGAAGCAGGATGGTTTGGACCATGTTGTAATATATGTTACTGGCCTCTAGAATGTTCTCCAGCTATGTGGTGAAGCTGGATGGTTTGGACCATGTTGTAATATATGTTACCGGCCTCTAGAATGTTCTCCAGCTATGTGGTGAAGCTGGATGGTTTGGACCATGTTGTAATATATGTTACTGGTCTCTAGAATGTTCTCCAGCTATGTGGTGAAGCAGGATGGTTTGGACCATGTTGTAATATATGTTACTGGCCTCTAGAATGTTCTCCAGCTATGTGGTGAAGCTGGATGGTTTGGACCATGTTGTAATATATGTTACTGGCCTCTAGAGGGTGCTCCAGCCATATGGTCAAGCAGGATGAAACATGATCGACGTCCACACAGCTGCACACAACACTTAACAGAGACAATCTTTTATCAGAATATATGCAAAAAAACAACCATTACTCAGTAGCTAGGTTTCCATCCAACATGACTGTAAGTCGCTTTGGATAAAAGCTTCTGTTAAATTACATATTATTATTATTAATTTGCGACAGATTTTCATGCGAATCTTCTAAACTCTTCATAAAATAATGTGTATTTCCCCCACCAGAGATTGTGTTTCCAATAAAACTGATTTATTTCGGATAAAAGTCTGTGCGTAATGACGTCGTGCACATACAAATAACTTTTGCCGTTAAATTCCCGAATGGAAAAATACAAGTGAAATGGGTTTCCGTCGCACTTTCAACTTTTACTGACGTTTTTGTCACAAAAAACGGTTTCGTTATATAGCGACTCTGGTCTTGGTACTACGTGCGCCAACAGCTCAACAGATCTCAGATACAGTGCAGGTAGGCTACCTACGTTGACATTATTATGGATTAAATGCGATACTCTTTTTATTTGTCAAAACAGCAGCCAAGCATCGATCATCATGTCACCAGAATAAAGACCCTTGATATTTATTGGAAAAGAGTATCGAGGTCACCACGTCATACTTTCACCACCCGGTGAAGTTCATCATAACGTATTTCATCTGTAGCCTGATAAACTCCACGGTTTCCCCGAGTCGTAGTGGGAGGACCACACAACATGTGACTCCCGAGTTTTCTTCGATATGATGGTTAATATATAAATATTTGCTAATTAAGGCGTTTCCACCGCAATTTCTCGCATAATTCAATTTTACAGACACGAAAAGATCCCGCCATATCGAAACAAATTGTCTGTCGGCATTTATAAAATTGTACAGGCATATCCTTTTTCCATAACCTGTTTCCATATCCTGTTTCCATATCCTGTTTCCATATCTTTTTTCCATATCCTGTTTCCATATCCTGTTTCCTGCTCGGTGGTGACTTTTTTCATGCATCAGGTAATTCAGCCGCATGAAATGGTTAGATGGAAACCTGGTTAGTGATATGAAAAGATAGCACCA
Organism: Coregonus lavaretus; assembly: GCF_964263955.1. Lineage (NCBI taxonomy): Eukaryota > Metazoa > Chordata > Actinopteri > Salmoniformes > Salmonidae > Coregonus > Coregonus lavaretus. The sequence continues at coordinate 77,205 of NW_028165671.1, read as the reverse complement.
AACAGAAGTCATTGTTTAAAGATGGTTATTAGGGTGCATTATGGGTCATTATCATGTTGTAGGCTACAGGGCACATTACTCTTTTAAGCGTACAGTGCCTTCGGAAAATATTCAGACCCCTTGACTTTTTCCACATTTTGTTACTTTACAGCCTTATTCTAAAATGGATTAAATCGTTTTTCCCCCTCAATCTACAGACAATACCCCATAATGACAAAGCAAAAACAGGTTTTTAGACATTGTTACTAAAAAAAGCTGAAATATCACATTTACATAAGTATTCAGACCCTTTACGCAGTACTTTGTTGAAGCACCTTTGGCAGCGATTACAGCCTCGAGTCTTCTTGGGTATGACGCTACAAGCTTGGCACACCTGTATTTGGGGAGTTTCTCCCATTCTTCTCTGCAGATCCTCTCAAGCTCTGTCAGGTTGGGATGGGGAGGCTCTGGCTGGGCCACTCAAGGACATTCAGAGACTTGTCCCAAAGCCACTCCTGCGTTTTTTTTTTCATACTGGCCCCCCGTGGGAATCGAACCCACAACCCTGGCGTTGCAAGCGCCATGCTCTACCAACTGAGCTACACGAGACTGGAGTTTATCCTTCTATAGTTCAAAGAGATGTTCTTCTGTAGTTCATAGAGAGATGTTCTTCTATAGTTCATAGAGATGTTCTTCTATAGTTCATAGAGATGTTCTTCTATAGTTCATAGAGATGTTCTTCTATAGTTCATAGAGATGTTCTTCTGTAGTTCATAGAGATGTTCTTCTGTAGTTCATAGAGATGTTATTCTGTAGTTCATAGAGATGTTCTTCTATAGTTCATAGAGATGTTCTTCTATAGTTCATAGAGATGTTCTTCTGTAGTTCATAGAGATGTTCTTCTATAGTTCATAGAGATGTTCTTCTATAGTTCATAGAGATGTTCTTCTGTAGTTCATAGAGATGTTCTTCTATAGTTCATAGAGATGTTCTTCTGTAGTTCATAGAGATGTTCTTCTGTAGTTCATAGAGATGTTCTTCTATAGTTCATAGAGATGTTCTTCTATAGTTCATAGAGATGTTCTTCTGTAGTTCATAGAGATGTTCTTCTATAGTTCATAGAGATGTTCTTCTATAGTTCATAGTGATGTTCTTCTGTAGTTCATAGAGATGTTCTTCTGTAGTTCATAGATATGTTCTTCTATAGTTCATAGAGATGTTCTTCTATAGTTCATAGAGATGTTCTTCTATAGTTCATAGAGATGTTCTTCTGTAGTTCATAGAGATGTTCTTCTATAGTTCATAGAGATGTTCTTCTATAGTTCATAGAGATGTTCTTCTGTAGTTCATAGAGATGTTCTTCTATAGTTCATAGAGATGTTCCTCTGTAGTTCATAGAGATGTTCTTCTATAGTTCATAGAGATGTTCTTCTATAGTTCATAGAGATGTTCTTCTGTAGTTCATAGAGATGTTCTTCTATAGTTCATAGAGATGTTCTTCTATAGTTCATAGTGATGTTCTTCTATAGTTCATAGAGATGTTCTTCTATAGTTCATAGAGATGTTCCTCTGTAGTTCATAGAGATGTTCTTCTATAGTTCATAGAGATGTTCTTCTGTAGTTCATAGAGATGTTCTTCTGTAGTTCATAGAGATGTTCTTCTATAGTTCATAGAGATGTTCTTCTATAGTTCATAGAGATGTTCTTCTGTAGTTCATAGAGATGTTCTTCTGTAGTTCATAGAGATGTTCTTCTATAGTTCATAGAGATGTTCTTCTATAGTTCATAGAGATGTTCTTCTATAGTTCATAGAGATGTTCTTCTGTAGTTCATAGAGATGTTCTTCTGTAGTTCATAGAGATGTTCTTCTATAGTTCATAGAGATGTTCTTCTATAGTTCATAGAGATGTTCTTCTGTAGTTCATAGAGATGTTATTCTATAGTTCATAGAGATGTTCTTCTGTAGTTCATAGAGATGTTCTTCTATAGTTCATAGAGATGTTCTTCTGTAGTTCATAGAGATGTTCTTCTGTAGTTCATAGAGATGTTCTTCTATAGTTCATAGAGATGTTCTTCTGTAGTTCATAGAGATGTTCTTCTATAGTTCATAGAGATGTTCCTCTGTAGTTCATAGAGATGTTCTTCTATAGTTCATAGAGATGTTCTTCTATAGTTCATAGAGATGTTCTTCTGTAGTTCATAGAGATGTTCTTCTATAGTTCATAGAGATGTTCCTCTGTAGTTCATAGAGATGTTCTTCTATAGTTCATAGAGATGTTCTTCTGTAGTTCATAGAGATGTTCTTCTATAGTTCATAGTGATGTTCTTCTGTAGTTCATAGAGATGTTCTTCTATACAAGGATTACTTTATCCTATCCCAGGTATTCCTTAAAGAGGTGGGGTTTCAAGTGTCTCCGGAAGGTGGTGAGTGACTCCGCTGTCCTGGCGTCGTGAGGGAGCTTGTTCCACCATTGGGGTGCCAGAGCAGCGAACAGTTTTGACTGGGCTGAGCGGGAACTGTGCTTCTGTAGAGGTAGGGGAGCCAGCAGGCCAGAGGTGGATGAACGCAGTGCCCTCGTTTGGGTGTAGGGTCTGATCAGAGCCTGAAGGTAAGGAGGTGCCGTTCCCCTCACAGCTCCGTAGGCAAGCACCATGGTCTTGTAGCAGATGCAAGCTTCAACTGGAAGCCAGTGGAGTGTGCGGAGGAGCGGGGTGACGTGAGAGAACTTGGGAAGGTTGAACACCAGACGGGCTGCAGCGTTCTGGATGAGTTGTAGGGGTTTAATGGCACAGGCAGGGAGCCCAGCCAATAGCGAGTTGCAGTAATCCAGACGGGAGATGACAAGTGCCTGGATTAGGACCTGTGCCGCTTCCTGTGTAAGGCAGGGTCGTACTCTGCGAATGTTGTAGAGCATGAACCTACAGGTCGTGTGTCAATATTACCATTAAACCTCTGCTAGGATAACGACCCGGTCCTGAGAGGACACACGCACACACACACAGGCACACGCACATACACACACAGGCGCACACACACACACACACACACACACACACACACACACACACACACACACACACACACACATAGGCACACGCACACACACACACACGCACACACATAGGCACACGCACACACACACACAGGCACACACACAGGCACACACACACACACGCACACACATAGGCACACACACAGGCACACACACAGGCACACGCACACACACACACAGGCACACACACACACACACACATACAAACACACACACACACATTAACACTTTACCTGGAATTAAAGGTTATTATTCAGGTTAAGAATTTATGACGAGCCAAACTATTAACACTTTGGGTTTGACTTGGTTAGTAATTGAACAACGGGTCTTATGTGATGTGTTCTACACTCGTGTTGATTTATAAAAATATTTCAGAATTTCAACAACAACAACAACAACAATGGGCAAACCTGTCTCTCTCTGCACCTTTAAACTTCCGCTAATTTGTTAACTAAACGTGCCTTCCATTTGTCATAGTTTCTCTAAAGTGAAGAATGCAGTCAACATTAAGAATTGATAAGGAGGAGATCAGTAATTTGTTTATTTGGAAGCACAGAGAGCTTTTAGTATATCTGCAATGGGAATATTGACGATATCACAGAACACTGCTCTTTACTTTGGCAAAGCATCTTTCATTATTCAGGAGAGACAGAGTTATAGCCGCTAACACACACACACACACACACACACACACACACACACACACACACACACACACACACACACACACACACACACACACGCACACACACAGACACACACACACACACACACACACACACACACACGCACACACACGCACACACACAGACACACACACACACACGCACACACAGGCACACACACAGACACACACACACACACACACACACAGAGTTATAGCTGCTGACGCACACACAGTTAGAGTTGTTATCAAACAGCTTCTTTCAAAACCGTGTGACTCAGTTTAAAAGCCACCCCACACATCCTGATGCTGATTCAATGCTGTCAATTTAAAATCCAATCTACACCTCCTGATGCTGTTGTAACCTCCTGATGCTGTTGTAACCTCCTGATGCTGTTGTGACCTCCTGATGCTGTTGTTCTTCCTGATGCTGTTGTTCTTCCTGATGCTGTTGTAACCTCCTGATGCTGGTGTGACCTCCTGATGCTGGTGTGACCTCCTGATGCTGTTGTGACCTCCTGATGCTGTTGTGACCTCCTGATGCTGTAGTAACCTCCTGATGCTGGTGTGACCTCCTGATGCTGGTGTGACCTCCTGATGCTGGTGTGACCTCCTGATGCTGTAGTAACCTCCTGATGCTGGTGTGACCTCCTGATGCTGGTGTGACCTCCTGATGCTGTTGTGACCTCCTGATGCTGTTGTGACCTCCTGATGCTGGTGTGACCTCCTGATGCTGTTGTGACCTCCTGATGCTGTTGTAACCTCCTGATGCTGTTGTGACCTCCTGATCCTGTTGTAACCTCCTGATGCTGTTGTGACCTCCTGATGCTGGTGTGACCTCCTGATGCTGGTGTGACCTCCTAATGCTGGTGTGACCTCCTGATGCTGTTGTGATCTCCTGATGCTGTTGTGACCTCCTGATGCTGTTGTAACCTCCTGATGCTGTTGTGACCTCCTGATGCTGTTGTAACCTCCTGATGCTGTTGTTCTTCCTGATGCTGTTGTTCTTCCTGATGCTGTTGTGACCTCCTGATGCTGTTGTAACCTCCTGATGCTGTTGTGACCTCCTGATGCTGTTGTGACCTCCTGATGCTGTTGTGACCTCCTGATGCTGTTGTGACCTCCTGATGCTGTTGTGACCTCCTGATGCTGTTGTAACCTCCTGATGCTGGTGTGACCTCCTGATGCTGTTGTGACCTCCTGATGCTGTTGTGACCTCCTGATGCTGTTGTGACCTCCTGATGCTGGTGTGACCTCCTGATGCTGTTGTGACCTCCTGATGCTGTTGTGACCTCCTGATGCTGTTGTGACCTCCTGATGCTGTTGTGACCTCCTGATGCTGTTGTGACCTCCTGATGCTGTTGTGACCTCCTGATGCTGGTGTGACCTCCTGATGCTGTTGTGACCTCCTGATGCTGTTGTGACATCCTGATGCTGTTGTGACCGCCTGATGCTGTTGTTCTTCCTGATGCTGTTGTAACCTCCTGATGCTGTTGTGACCTCCTGATGCTGTTGTGACCTCCTGATGCTGTTGTGACCTCCTGATGCTGTTGTTCTTCCTGATGCTGTTGTTCTTCCTGATGCTGTTGTGACCTCCTGATGCTGTTGTAACCTCCTGATGCTGTTGTGACCTCCTGATGCTGTTGTAACCTCCTGATGCTGTTGTGACCTCCTGATGCTGTAGTGACCTCCTGATGCTGTTGTGACCTCCTGATGCTGGTGTGACCTCCTGATGCTGGTGTGACCTCCTGATGCTGTTGTGACCTCCTGATGCTGTTGTAACCTCCTGATGCTGTTGTTCTTCCTGATGCTGTTGTAACCTCCTGATGCTGTTGTGACCTCCTGATGCTGTTGTAACCTCCTGATGCTGTTGTTCTTCCTGATGCTGTTGTTCTTCCTGATGCTGTTGTGACCTCCTGATGCTGTTGTAACCTCCTGATGCTGTTGTGACCTCCTGATGCTGTTGTAACCTCCTGATGCTGGTGTGATCTCCTGATGCTGTTGTGACCTCCTGATGCTGTTGTGACCTCCTGATGCTGTTGTTCTTCCTGATGCTGGTGTGACCTCCTGATGCTGTTGTGACCTCCTGATGCTGGTGTGACCTCCTGATGCTGGTGTGACCTCCTGATGCTGGTGTGACCTCCTGATGCTGTTGTAACCTCCTGATGCTGTTGTTCTTCCTGATGCTGGTGTGACCTCCTGATGCTGTTGTGACCTCCTGATGCTGGTGTGACCTCCTGATGCTGGTGTGACCTCCTGATGCTGTTGTGACCTCCTGATGCTGTTGTGACCTCCTGATGCTGTTGTAACCTCCTGATGCTGTTGTTCTTCCTGATGCTGTTGTAACCTCCTGATGCTGTTGTGACCTCCTGATGCTGTTGTAACCTCCTGATGCTGTTGTTCTTCCTGATGCTGTTGTTCTTCCTGATGCTGTTGTGACCTCCTGATGCTGTTGTAACCTCCTGATGCTGTTGTGACCTCCTGATGCTGTTGTAACCTCCTGATGCTGGTGTGATCTCCTGATGCTGTTGTGACCTCCTGATGCTGTTGTGACCTCCTGATGCTGTTGTTCTTCCTGATGCTGGTGTGACCTCCTGATGCTGTTGTGACCTCCTGATGCTGGTGTGACCTCCTGATGCTGGTGTGACCTCCTGATGCTGGTGTGACCTCCTGATGCTGTTGTAACCTCCTGATGCTGTTGTTCTTCCTGATGCTGGTGTGACCTCCTGATGCTGTTGTGACCTCCTGATGCTGGTGTGACCTCCTGATGCTGGTGTGACCTCCTGATGCTGGTGTAACCTCCTGCTGCTGTTGTTCCTCCTCATTTCTATTGAATCTCAGTCTCCTCTTATAATAAGACATGCAGCAGCCTTACATAACATTTGTGTGCGTCTAAAGTAGTGCACTATATAGGGAATAGGGTGTCATAGGGCTCTGGTCTAAAGTAGTGTACTATATAGGGAATAGGGTGTCATAGGGCTCTGGTCTAAAGTAGTGCACTATATAGGGAATAGGGTGCCATAGGGCTCTGGTCTAAAGTAGTGCACTATATAGGGAAATAGGGTGTCATAGGGCTCTGGTCTAAAGTAGTGCACTATATAGGGAATAGGGTGTCATAGGGCTCTGGTCTAAAGTAGTGTACTATATAAGGAATAGGGTGCCATAGGGCTCTGGTCTAAAGTAGTGTACTATATAGGGAATAGGGTGTCATAGGGCTCTGGTCTAAAGTAGTGCACTATATAGGGAATAGGGTGTCATAGGGCTCTGGTCTAAAGTAGTGCACTATATAGGGAATAGGGTGTCATAGGGCTCTGGTCTAAAGTAGTGCACTATATAGGGAATAGGGTGTCATAGGGCTCTGGTCTAAAGTAGTGCACTATATAGGGAATAGGGTGTCATAGGGCCCTGGTCTAAAGTAGTGCACTATATAGGGAATAGGGTGTCATAGGGCTCTGGTCTAAAGTAGTGCACTATATAGGGAATAGGGTGTCATAGGGCTCTGGTCTAAAGTAGTGTACTATATAGGGAATAGGGTGTCATAGGGCTCTGGTCTAAAGTAGTGCACTATATAGGGAATAGGGTGTCATAGAGCTCTGGTCTAAAGTAGTGCACTATATAGGGAATAGGGTGTCATAGGGCTCTGGTCTAAAAGTAGTGCACTATATAGGGAATAGGGTGTCATAGGGCTCTGGTCTAAAGTAGTGCACTATATAGGGAATAGGGTGCCATAGGGCTCTGGTCTAAAGTAGTGCACTATATAGGGAATAGGGTGCCATAGGGCTCTGGTCTAAAGTAGTGCACTATATAGGAATAGGGTGCCATAGGGCTCTGGTCTAAAGTAGTGCACTATATAGGGAATAGGGTGTCATAGGGCTCTGTCTAAAGTAGTGCACTATATAGGGAATAGGGTGTCATAGGGCTCTGGTCTAAAGTAGTGTACTATATAGGGAATAGGGTGCCATAGGGCTCTGGTCTAAAGTAGTGCACTATATAGGGAATAGGGTGCCATTTGAGATACAACCTTTGACTTGGAGACTAGAAGGCAGACCAGAGATGTGAGACTCACCTTTTAGCTCCTAAACCACCAGACAGATATAAAGCTGGTCTCATTAATCACACAGAGCTATCTACTGCTCCTCTCCTCTCCGACTCCTCTCCTCTCCTCTCCTCTCCTCTCCTCTCCTCTCCTCTCCTCTCCTCTCCTCTCCTCTCCTCTCCTCTCCTTTCCTCTTCCTCTTCCTCTTCCTCTTCCTCTTCCTCTTCCTCTTCCTCTTCCTCTCCTCTCCTCTCCTCTCCTCTCCCCTCCCCTCCCCTCCCCTCCCCTCCCCTCCTCTCCTCTCCCCTCCCCTCCCCTCCCCTCCCCTCCCCTCCTCTCCTCTCCTCTCCTCTCCCCTCCCCTCCCCTCCCCTCCCCTCCTCTCCTCTCCTCTTCTCTCCTCTCCTCTCTCTCCTCTCCTCTCTCTCCTCTCCTCTCCTCTCCTCTCCCTCTCCTCTCCTCTCCTCTCCTCTCCTCTCCTCTCCTCTCCTCTCCTCTCCTCTCCTCTCCTCTCCTCTCCTCTCCTCTTCTCTTCCTCTCCTCTCCCTCTCTCCTCTCCTCTACCGAGGCTCAACTATTTAAACTGCTCTTCCATATGGCTGATGCCGTGTGTGTGTGGACACCCAGGCACACATACACACAGCTCGCTGGGCAATGGTGATTAGCTTGCTAGCAGACCCTTATTTATTTAATGGAGGAGAGGGAGAGGGAGAGGAGAGGAGAGGGAGAAGGAGAGGGGAGGAGAGGAGGGAGAGGAGAGGAGAGGAGAAGGAGAGGAGAGGGAGAGGAGAGGAGAGGAGAAGGAGAGGAGAGGAGAGAGAGGAGAGGAGAGGAGAGGAGAGGGGAGGGAGAAGGAGAGGGAGGAGAGGAGGGAGAGGGTGGACATGTATAATGGCGGTATTCAGTATCCAACCTTGAACCAAGCTACGCTACAAAAAAAACAACAACAATGCACCTGTTTGGTGATGTCATATGTCACCTTCAGCTAATGGTAGTGATGATGACCTGGTTGAGCAGCATGAGGGCTGGGTCCATCTGGCTGCTGTGTGGAGAGAAACACAAAGGCTCCCAGACGGCTACAGACTGGTGGGGTTGATCAGCTATGCTATTAGCAATAAGCATTAACACCTGTAGCATAGTGGCTAGAATTACATACTGTAGGCTGAAGCATGGGGCTACCTATTGGGGTAATGACTGGTGGGGTTGATCAGCTATGCTATTAGCAATAAGCATTAACACCTGTAGCATAGTGGCTAGAATTACATACTGTAGGCTGAAGCATGGGGCTGCCTATTGGGGTAATGAAGCATGGGCTGCCTATTGGGGTAATGAAGCATGGGGCTACCTATTGGGGTAATGAAGCATGGGGCTACCTATTGGGGTAATGAAGCATGGGGCTGCCTATTGGGGTAATGAAGCATGGGGCTACCTATTGGGGTAATGAAGCATGGGGCTACCTATTGGGGTAATGAAGCAGGGGGCTACCTATTGGGGTAATGAAGCATGGGGCTGCCTATTGGGGTAATGAAGCATGGGGCTACCTATTGGGGTAATGAAGCATGGGGCTACCTATTGGGTAATGAAGCATGGGGCTACCTATTGGGGTAATGAAGCATGGGGCTGCCTATTGGGGTAATGAAGCATGGGGCTGCCTATTGGGGTAATGAAGCATGGGGGCTACCTATTTGGGTAATGAAGCATGGGGCTGCCTATTGGGGTAATGAAGCATGGGGCTGCCTATTGGGGTAATGAAGCATGGGGCTACCTATTGGGGTAATGAAGCATGGGGCTGCCTATTCGGGTAATGAAGCATGGGGCTGCCTATTGGGGTAATGAAGCATGGGGCTGCCTATTGGGGTAATGAAGCATGGGGGCTACCTATTGGGGTAATGAAGCATGGGGCTACCTATTGGGGTAATGAAGCATGGGCTGCCTATTGGGGTAATGAAGCATGGGGCTGCCTATTGGGGTAATGAAGCATGGGGCTACCTATTGGGGTAATGAAGCATGGGGCTGCCTATTGGGGTAATGAAGCATGGGGCTACCTATTGGGGTAATGAAGCATGGGGCTACCTATTGGGGTAATGAAGCGTGGGGCTGCCTATTGGGGTAATGAAGCATGGGGCTGCCTATTGGGGTAATGAAGCATGGGGCTGCCTATTGGGGTAATGAAGCATGGGGCTGCCTATTGGGGTAATGAAGCATGGGCTGCCTATTGGGGTAATGAAGCATGGGGCTGCCTATTGGGGTAATGAAGCATGGGGCTGCCTATTGGGATAATGAAGCATGGGCTGCCCTATTGGGGTAATGAAGCATGGGGCTACCTATTGGGGTAATGAAGCATGGGGCTGCCTATTGGGGAATGAAGCATGGGGGCTACCTATTGGGGTAATGAAGCATGGGGGCTACCTATTGGGGTAATGAAGCATGGGCTGCCTATTGGGGTAATGAAGCATGGGGCTGCCTATTGGGGTAATGAAGCATGGGGCTACCTATTGGGGTAATGAAGCATGGGGCTGCCTATTGGGGTAATGAAGCATGGGGCTGCCTATTGGGGTAATGAAGCATGGGGCTGCCTATTGGGGTAATGAAGCATGGGGCTGCCTATTGGGGTAATGAAGCATGGGGCTGCCTATTGGAGTAATGAAGCATGGGCTGCCTATTGGGGTAATCAGAAGTGAATATAATGTAGCCCTATCTGTCAGGGTAACTTGGGGTAACTCGCCCCCCAGGGTAACATACCCCCCCTGCCTTTTACTTTTCACAGAAACCACTTCATGTCACTATATAATACACTGCTTTTGACCAGAGCCATACCATTTCACACACAACCATAGATGCACACAGAAACTGGAGCAGGTCTCGTCCCTCTGGTTCACCTAGGAGGAGAGTAAAGCCCTGCCTGCCTGCCTGCCTCACTGCCTCCCTGTCTGATTCCAGATCAGTGTCTATCCATCATTCAGTGAAAGACAATGTGTCGATGCCATTGTGTGGAGGCTTGCATAATGGAATGGACATTTTGAGAAGCAGCTCAGTGCCAGTCAGTTGAACCAGAAGGAGATCTGTCGGTGCACATTGTGATGGAAAAAGGAAAGGCCTTATTCATTTTGAGAAGCAGCTCCGTGCCAGTCAGTTGAACCAGAAGGAAATCTGTCTGTGCACATTGTGATGGAAAAAGGAAAGGCCTTATTCATTTGATTTGTCTTCCAACCAACTCCCCTCCCTTCCAGAGTCGTGTCTGTGGAGACATCTCTTCTATCTCTTCAATGTTATGGAAAAAGGAAATGCCTTATTTAATTATTTTATTTGGTTCATTTCCTAACCAACTCACATTCCTGTCTTTGTGTTGGCATAGAGCCTCAGGAGATATGAAAGGCTCTGACTGACAGGTCCTTGTCTCAGCCTCTTGGAGGGAGGGAGAGGGGGAGAGGGAGGGAGAGAGAGAGAGAGAGAGAGAGACAGAGAGAGAGAGAGAGAGAGAGAGAGAGAGAGAGACAGAGAGAGAGAGAGAGAGAGAGAGAGAGAGAGAGAGAGAGACCTGTTTTGGTGATTGAAGATGAGCATTAGATAACAACCAGAGAGAGAGCGAGCGACCTGTTCTGGTGATTGAAGATGAGCATTAGATAACAACCAGAGATGACCTTTAAAAGCAGCTCCTCCATTCCTCACCTTCCCCTCCTCTCGTCTTCCCCAGACCTCCTTCCTCCCATCCCTTCCTTCCCCAGACCTCCTTCCTCCCATCCCTTCCTTCCCCAGACCTCCTTCCTCCCATCCCTGCCTTCCCCAGACCTCCTTCCTCCCATCCCTGCCTTCCCCAGACCTCCTTCCTCCCATCCCTTCCTTCCCCAGACCTCCTTCCTCCCATCCCTGCCTTCCCCAGACCTCCTTCCTCCCATCCCTGCCTTCCCCAGACCTCCTTCCTCCCATCCCTGCCTTCCCCAGACCTCCTTCCTCCCATCCCTGCCTTCCCCAGACCTCCTTCCTCCCATCCCTGCCTTCCCCAGACCTCCTTCCTCCCATCCCTTCCTTCCCCAGACCTCCTTCCTCCCATCCCTGCCTTCCCCAGACCTCCTTCCTCCCACCCCTGCCTTCCCCAGACCTCCTTCCTCCCATCCCTGCCTTCCCCAGACCTCCTTCCTCCCATCCCTTCCTTCCCCAGACCTCCTTCCTGCCTTCCCTGCCTTCCCCAGACCTCCTTCCTCCCATCCCTTCCTTCCCCAGACCTCCTTCCTGCCTTCCCCAGACCTCCTTCCTCCCATCCCTGCCTTCCCCAGACCTCCTTCCTCCCATCCCTGCCTTCCCCAGTCCCCCTCCCCTTCCTCCCTCCCATCCCTCCCTATCCCAGGCCTTCCTCTAGTCTAGTCCTCACATCCTTCCTCTGTTTCTCCATCTTTGTCCCAAATGGCACCCTATTCTCTAAAGGGCCAGAAGTAGTGCACTCAGTAGGGAATAAGGTGCTGTTTGGGACGTTGTAAACCTCCCAGCCTGGTTGGTTGGCAGCAGCAGCAGCACTGGTATGTGTGGGATGTATTGTGATGGAACGGTGTGGTGTGTGTTTTTGTGTTTGGAAAACGTGTGGCGTTAAGTGAGTGAGAAAAGAAAATGGTTGCATATCCCAGAACCAATGTGTGTCTGTGAGCAGGGGTTGTGAGAGAGAGCTTTCAATTTTGTGCAGATGAGGAATATCTTTTTTTTTTTTAAAGTATACATCTAATTTATTTTTTAGTGTCCTGTCATGATGAAACGATCCCCAACCCTATATCCTGGACACCCACCTGAGCGACCCAAACACCAAAGAGAAGTCCCCATCTGTTTTATGGACCTGCTGTGAGTTGCCTATATGCAGCCAAAACAGAAAGATAAATGCGGTCAGAGACCTACTAGAGCAGCACCGCCCCCTCAAGATTCTGAGCCTGCCTGGCAGGGTTGGTCCTACAAAGCCAGAGCCCCCTGATGGGAGAGCATAATATACAAGGAAATTCTCAAAGCTGCTAATGAGAACCTTGACGACCTTGTACCTAGCCGGTGGGGATTCCGGTGGGGTACGCCCACCCAGGTAGTGGCAGTGCTGGCAACACTGGCTGCAGTAACCCATGGGGAGGGGGTCACACTCGGACAATCAGAGAGGGGGCATATTATTGTGGCCCTGGTGGCACAAAATAATCAAAGGTCTGACTGCACGCCGATGCTTGGGAAAAATGGTTACAACGGGGGACCAGAGTGTTTGTGTTTTAGGGGAAGAGGTTGGATCTGATCTCCATCACCTAGGACTTGACATAGGTTAATCAAATCTCAATTTTTTTTGTCAATTTTTGCTCAATCTTGCATGCTTTCTCAAACAGCTGTAACTGTATATGCGTTTGTAAATCAGGTCCTTTCTTGAGCTGGGCTCTGGGATGTAACAACCGTTGAGCATCTGAGCTTATGGTTGATTGTGGAGGAAAGGGGTTGAGTGTGTGTGTGTGTGTGTGTGTGTGTGTGTGTGTGTGTGTGTGTGTGTGTGTGTGTGTGTTTATCCCACATCTGTTGCAAGGGGGTAAGGATGTTAGGGAGAATATAGGATGACCACAATAATTGTTGGCTAAAATAATAATTGTTTGACAAAAATGTAATGTAATATAATGGCAATCCGGGTCATAGGTAACAATCCTTCACATGAACTGCCGACATTATTACGCATATTAATTGATAATGATGGAAATTAAGATATGCAAGATATTTGAATAGATATATATATTTTTTAAATAGCTATATATATATAAAGCAAATTGAGGTGAGAGCATTGGAACTGCTTTTGGCGGTTGACCTGCTTCTTTTTTTGTGGGTGGCACTGGGTGCTGTTTTCGATGGATGGGTCCTGGCCTCTCGGGGGGCCCTAGGGATCCGGAGGGACGTGAGTGGGATGCCGATCACTGGGATGACGGCTCAACTTGGGATGGGGAGGGGCTTTAGCGGGGGGAATAGTGGAGAACAATTGGAGGGTTACTTTTAGTAGCAATGCAAATATCATGGGACAGCTATATGGACACTCAATCACTATGGTCTTTTTTATTGGTACATTTACAAACATATATTATGATAAATAGATTTGAAACTTGTATCTCAGTATGGTAAATGGTGAAATAAGTATAGCCAGTTATAATTGTAATGGCTTAGCTGATAATAACAAAAGAAGAACAATATTTACATGGCTCCAAGAGAAGGAATATAATATTTATTGTTTACACGAAACTCATTCAACAATTCGAGATGAAGTAGCGTGGAAAAAAGAATGGGGGGGCGAAATATACTTCTCCCATGGGCAAAGAAATTCAAAAGGGGTGATGATATTAATTAACAGTAATTTTGATCCGAATGTGCAAATTGTCCAAACAGATCCGCAATGTACAGTGGGGAAAAAAAGTATTTAGTCAGCCACCAATTGTGCAAGTTCTCCCACTTAAAAAGATGAGAGAGGCCTGTAATTTTCATCATAGGTACACGTCAACTATGACAGACAAAATTAGATTTATTTTTCCAGAAAATCACATTTTAGGATTTTTTATGAATTTATTTGCAAATTATGGTGGAAAATAAGTATTTGGTCAATAACAAAAGTTTCTCAATACTTTGTTATATACCCTTTGTTGGCAATGACACAGGTCAAACGTTTTCTGTAAGTCTTCACAAGGTTTTCACACACTGTTGCTGGTATTTTGGCCCATTCCTCCATGCAGATCTCCTCTAGAGCAGTGATGTTTGGGGCTGTCGCTGGGCAACACAGACTTTCAACTCCCTCCAAAGATTTTCTATGGGGTTGAGATCTGGAGACTGGCTAGGCCACTCCAGGACCTTGAAATGCTTCTTACGAAGCCACTCCTTCGTTGCCCAGGCGGTGTGTTTGGGATCATTGTCATGCTGAAAGACCCAGCCACGTTTCATCTTCAATGCCCTTGCTGATGGAAGGAGGTTTTCACTCAAAATCTCACGATACATGGCCCCATTCATTCTTTCCTTTACACGGATCAGTCGTCCTGGTCCCTATGCAGAAAAACAGCCCCAAAGCATGATGTTTCCACCCCCATGCTTCACAGTAGGTATGGTGTTCTTTGGATGCAACTCAGCATTCTTTGTCCTCCAAACACGACGAGTTGAATTTTTACCAAAAAGTTATATTTTGGTTTCTTCTGACCATATGACATTCTCCCAATCCTCTTCTGGATCATCCAAATGCACTCTAGCAAACTTCAGGCGGGCCTGGACATGTACTGGCTTAAGCAGGGGGACACGTCTGGCACTGCAGGATTTGAGTCCCTGGTGGCGTAGTGTGTTACTGATGGTAGGCTTTGTTACTTTGGTCCCAGCTCTCTGCAGGTCATTCACTAGGTCCCCCCGTGTGGTTCTGGGATTTTTACTCACCGTTCTTGTGATCATTTTGACCCCACAGGGTGAGATCTTGCGTGGAGCCCCAGATCGAGGGAGATTATCAGTGGTCTTGTATGTCTTCCATTTCCTAATAATTGCTCCCACAGTTGATTTCTTCAAACCAAGCTGCTTACCTATTGCAGATTCAGTCTTCCCAGCCTGGTGCAGGTCTACAATTTTGTTTCTGGTGTCCTTTGACAGCTCTTTGGTCTTGGCCATAGTGGAGTTTGGAGTGTGACTGTTTGAGGTTGTGGACAGGTGACTTTTATACTGATAACAAGTTCAAACAGGTGCCATTAATACAGGTAACGAGTGGAGGACAGAGGAGCCTCTTAAAGAAGAAGTTACAGGTCTGTGAGAGCCAGAAATCTTGCTTGTTTGTAGGTGACCAAATACTTATTTTCCACCATAATTTGCAAATAAATTCATTAAAAATCCTACAATGTGATTTTCTGGATTTCTTTTTCTCATTTTGTCTGTCATAGTTGACGTGTACCTATGAGGAAAATTGCAGGCCTCTCTCATCTTTTTTAGTGGGAGAACTTGCACAATTGGTGGATGACTAAATACCTTTTTCCCCTACTGTAGATGGATGATTTTAAATATGTTATTGGACCATAAACAGAAATGGCTCATTAACCTTTACGGACCAAATAATGATGATCCACGCATCTTTTACAATATATATAATAAATTATCAACCCTGCAAGCAATTCAAGACTCTATTATTATGGTGGGAGATTATAATACTGTTTTAAAAATAGCTCAATGGACCGTAAAGGAAATCACACTACAAACCATCACCCTCATGCTCTTAAGGAAATCATGAATGTCATTAATACATTAGAACTAGTGGATATATAGAGGTTCATTATCCTGACCTAGTGAGATATACATGGCGGAGGCACAATCAAGCTAGTCGTCTTGATTACTTTCTTATGTCATTCTCTCTGGCTCCAGAAGTTTAAAAAGTGTTGATAGGGGACAGAATGCGGTCGGACCATCACATAATTGGCATATACATTACTCTTACTGAATTTCCACGTGGGCGAGGATATTGGAAATGTAATCAAAGTTTATTGGATGATAACTTGTTTTTAACTAGGACAGAGGAATTTATAACTGATTTTTCCGACATAACATAGGTACAGCAAATCCCCTTATTGTATGGGACACTTTTAAATGTGCCTTTAGAGGCCATGCAATTCAGTACTCATCTCGAAAACAAAAGCAATTTAGGTCAAAAGAGTCCATACTAACAAAGGAAATAGAAGGTCTAACAGAACAGATAGATGGCAATAAAAACTGTAACATAGAGGCTCAGAATAAATTAGAGGAAAAACAAAAAGAAATGGAGAAACTTATTCAAGAAAGATCAAGTGTAATACAGTTAGGGGGAAAAAGTATTTAATCCCCTGCTGATTTTGTACGTTTGCCCACTGACAAAGACATGATCAGTCTATAATTTTAATGGTAGGTTTATTTGACAGAATAACAACAAAAAAATCCAGAAAAACGCATGTCAAAAATGTTATGAATTGATTTGCATTTTAATGAGGGAAATAAGTATTTGACCCCTCTGCAAAACATGACTTAGTACTTGGTGGCAAAACCCTTGTTGGCAATCACAGAGGTCAGACGTTTCTTGTAGTTGGCCACCAGGTTTGCACACATCTCAGGAGGGATTTTGTTCCACTCCTCTTTGCAGATCTTCTCCAAGTCATTAAGGTTTCGAGGCTGACGTTTGGCAACTCGAACCTTCAGCTCCCTCCACAGATCCAACAATAATATCAAGGGATTAGAAATCCAGGGTTTAAAAACAAAGGTGTCATTGTATGCTGATGATTCATGTTTCCTTTTAAATCCACAACTAGAATCCCTCCACAGCCTCATAGAGGATCTAGATACATTTTCTAACCTCTCTGGATTACAACCTAATTATGATAAATGTACTATATTATGTATTGGATCACTAAAAATAGAAAATGTACATTACCTTGTAGTTTACCAATAAAATGGTCTGATGGTGATGTGGATATACTTGGAATACATATCCCAAATGAAATAAATGATCTCACTCCAATAAAGTTAGCAAAAATAGATAAGATCTTGCTACCATGGAAAGGAAAATACCTGTCTATTTGTGGAAAAATCACCCTGATGAACTCTTTAGTAATATCCCAGTTTACCTATTTGCTTATGGTCTTGCCTACGCCTAGCGAACAGTTTTTTAAATTTTTTGAGAAAAAAATATTCCATTTAATTTGGAACGGCAAGCCAGACAAAATTAAACGGGCCTATTTATATAATTAATATGAATTCAGAGGACAGAAATGATTAAATATTAAAGCATTAGACCTATCACTAAAAGCTTCAGTCATACAAAAGTTATACTTAAATCCAAACTGGTTCTTTAGCAAATTAGTAAGATTGTCTCACCCCATGTTCAAGAATGGCCTTTTTCCCTTTATTCAGATTACAACCTCTCACTTTCAGTTATTTGAAAAGAAAATAATCTCCCAAATGTCACTATTTCTAAAACAAGCCATAGAAAGTTGGTTGCAATTTCAATTTAATCCTCCAGAAACGACAGAACAAATAATGCAACAAATGTTGTGGTTAAACTCAAATATACTAACTGATAAAAAAACATTATTTTTTGAAAAAATGTTTTAAAAATGTATAGTCTTTGTAAATTATATCATAGGTAGGACTGGTGGAGTTATGTCACACATGCAGCTAACAAAAACATATGGAAATGTCTGCTCTACCCAAAATTACAACCAAAAAATTGCAGCCTTACCGCAAAAGTGGAAGAGGAAAGTGGAAGGGGGAAAAAGTAAGGAACTTGTCTGTCGGCCTTGCAATAAAGAACATAATTGGTTAAAGAAAATTGTGATAAATAAAAAAGTATTCCAGTTTCATTTAAGGACCAAAGGATTGACAGCCGTCCCATATAGATTGCAAAATAGTTGGGAAGAGATTTTTGACGTACCGATTCCATGGCATAGTGTTTATTAACTGATACGCAAAACGACGCCGGATTCAAAACGTATAATTTTTCAATTTAAATTATTATATACAATTATTGCTACCAATAGAATGTTATTTATATGGGGGATACAACCATCCCAGCTCTGCAGATTTTGCTGCGAAGAGACAGAATCATTAGATCATTTGTTTTGGTACTGTCCATTTGTAGCTAGTTTTTTTGGTCACAGGTCCAGGAATATTTACCTGGAGCTAACCCTGCAGATAGCATTACTGGGTGATCTGAAAAGTCATAGTCAATTGATCAATAATATAATAATACTTTTAGCAAAAATGTTTATTTTCAATTTACAATCTGTAGAAACAATGAGAATAGAAATTTACTCCAAGTAGGGAAAGGATGGTGGGGTTGAAAAGTAATAAAGGGGAGTATATATATAAAACAAAAAAACAAAAAAAAACATGGGGGATTGGAAGTGGTGCAGACAATTACATTGATAGAAGATACAATCTACCTGCAATATTAAGCTGATCCATTCCCCCCAAAAAATAAAAAAACAAAAAATAAACTAAAAAAAACAACAACAAAAAACAATGAGAATAGAAAGGTTCAGAACTTTTGTGAAACATCACAGTACAGTTGAAAAATATATGGCAAATAGAAATCCAATATGGATGGTGTTAAGAGATAGATGGGAGGTGTTGAATGGAGCTGAAGGATGGGACTAATAACAACTAACAACAACTAATAACAACAAGATAACTAATGTAAAGCATACTGTGTCCATAATAAGTATATAGGTTATAGGTTGAGAGCTTTTGTGAAAGAGCACAGTTAGAAAGATATGGCATATAGAAGCAAACCGGATGGACATCATGAAAATGATCGGAGAGGTTGAGAGTAGAAGAAGTTCAGGAGTAAAAACAAACAAGATATAATTATTGTAAAATTGACTGTGTCTATAAAATGTATATAGTATGTATATGCTGGAAGTAGAGGCCTAAGCTTTGTTGTTCACTAGTTTACTCCAATTAGGGAAGGGGTGGTGGGGTTGGAAAGTAATAAAGGGAAATATATTTTTTAAAAGGATATGTTAATGGTTTTGGTAACAGTTAATGGTATGGTCTGATTCCTAGGTAAAGGGTTAATGGTTTTGGTAACAGTTAATGGTATGGTCTGATTCCTAGGTAAAGGGTTAATGGTTTTGGTAACAGTTAATGGTATGGTCTGATTCCTAGGTAAAGGGTTAATGGTTTTGGTAACAGTTAATGGTATGGTCTGATTCCTAGGTAAAGGGTTAATGGTTTTGGTAACAGTTAATGGTATGGTCTGATTCCTAGGTAAAGGGTTAATGGTTTTGGTAACAGTTAATGGTATGGTCTGATTCCTAGGTAAAGGGTTAATGGTTTTGGTAACAGTTAATGGTATGGTCTGATTCCTAGGTAAAGAGTTAATAGTTTTGGTAACAGTTAATGGGATGGTCTGATTCCTAGGTAAAGGGTTAATGGTTTTGGTAACAGTTAATGGTATGGTCTGATTCCTAGGTAAAGGGTTAATGGTTTTGGTAACAGTTAATGGTATGGTCTGATTCCTAGGTAAAGGGTTAATGGTTTTGGTAACAGTTAATGGTATGGTCTGATTCCTAGGTAAAGGGTTAATGGTTTTGGTAACAGTTAATGGTATGGTCTGATTCCTAGGTAAAGAGTTAATGGTTTTGGTAACAGTTAATGGTATGGTCTGATTCCTAGGTAAAGGGTTAATGGTTTTGGTAACAGTTAATGGTATGGTCTGATTCCTAGGTAAAGAGTTAATGATCTGTGGTTGGGATTAGTGCTGCTCTGGTCTTTGACACTGAAACCTTCCAGAGGGGTCTAGTCTTATGTCTGATGATCCAGTCTTATCCAAGAGGAGTCCAGTCTTATGTCTGATGATCCAGTCTTGTCCAAGAGGGGGCCAGTCTTATGTCTGATGATCCAGTCTTTTCCAAGAGGGGTCCAGTCTTATGTCTGATGATCCAGTCTTGTCCAAGAGGGGTCCAGTCTTATGTCTGATGATCCAGTCTTATCCAAGAGGAGTCCAGTCTTATGTCTGATGATCCAGTCTTATCCAAGAGGAGTCCAGTCTTATGATCCAGTCTTGTCCAAGAGGAGTCCAGTCTTATATCTGATGATCCAGTCTTGTCCAAGAGGGGGCCAGTCTTATGTCTGATGATCCAGTCTTATCCAAGAGGAGTCCAGTCTTATGTCTGATGATCCAGTCTTATCCAAGAGGAGTCCAGTCTTATGATCCAGTCTTGTCCAAGAGGAGTCCAGTCTTATATCTGATGATCCAGTCTTGTCCAAGAGGAGTCCAGTCTTATGATCCAGTCTTGTCCAAGAGGTGTCCAGTCTTATGTCTGATGATCCAGAGTTTTTTCCAAGCAAGTTAACGTGCGGTGACCTCCTAACCCAGCCAGGGTCACCACCACAGGGGGAGAGAGAGAGGAATGGCTCCCCTGGTTCTGCAGTGGGCTGGAAGACATGTTAAAGGCTAAGATACAGCATCCCATGAATCACACCAGGCCTGAACACACACACACACACACACACACACACACACACACACACACACACACACACACACACACACACACACATACACACATACACACACACACACACACATACACACACACACACACACACACACACACACACACACACACACACACACACACACACACACACACACACACACATTACTGTTGACACCCAGCAGTGGATTACAGAACATGTTAAGAGATGTATGGTATCTATGTCATTTCATACTGTACATTTATTATCTCAGTTAGTTTACTAGATGGCATGCCAGAGTCATAGAAGCATTTATTATCTCTTAAGTCAGTTAGTTTACTAGATGGCATGCCAGAGTCATAGAAGCATTTATTATCTCTTAAGTCAGTTAGTTTACTAGATGGCATGCCAGAGTCATAGAAGCATTTATTATCTCTTAAGTCAGTTAGTTTACTAGATGGCATGCCAGACTCATAGAAGCATTTATTATCTCTTAAGTCAGTTAGTTTACTAGATGGCATGCCAGAGTCATAGAAGCATTTATTATCTCTTAAGTCAGTTAGTTTACTAGATGGCATGCCAGAGTCATAGAAGCATTTATTATCTCTTAAGTCAGTTAGTTTACTAGATGGCATGCCAGACTCATAGAAGCATTTATTATCTCTTAAGTCAGTTAGTTTACTAGATGGCATGCCAGAGTCATAGAAGCATTTATTATCTCTTAAGTCAGTTAGTTTACTAGATGGCATACCAGAGTCATAGAAGCATTTATTATCTCTTAAGTCAGTTAGTTTACTAGATGGCATGCCAGAGTCATAGAAGCATTTATTATCTCTTAAGTCAGTTAGTTTACTAGATGGCATACCAGAGTCATAGAAGCATTTATTATCTCTTAAGTCAGTTAGTTTACTAGATGGCATGCCAGAGTCATAGAAGCATTTATTATCTCTTAAATCAGGTAGTTTACTAGATGGCATGCCAGAGTCATAGAAGCATTTATTATCTCTTAAGTCAGTTAGTTTACTAGATGGCATACCAGAGTCATAGAAGCATTTATTATCTCTTAAGTCAGTTAGTTTACTAGATGGCATGCCAGAGTCATAGAAGCATTTATTATCTCTTAAGTCAGTTAGTTTACTAGATGGCATGCCAGACTCATAGAAGCATTTATTATCTCTTAAGTCAGTTAGTTTACTAGATGGCATGCCAGACTCATAGAAGCATTTATTATCTCTTAAGTCAGTTAGTTTACTAGATGGCATACCAGACTCATAGAAGCATTTATTATCTCTTAAGTCAGGTAGTTTACTAGATGGCATGCCAGAGTCATAGAAGCATTTATTATCTCTTAAGTCAGGTAGTTTACTAGATGGCATGCCAGAGTCATAGAAGCATTTATTATCTCTTAAGTCAGTTAGTTTACTAGATGGCATGCCAGAGTCATAGAAGCATTTATTATCTCTTAAGTCAGTTAGTTTACTAGATGGCATGCCAGAGTCATAGAAGCATTTATTATCTCTTGAGTCAGTTAGTTTACTAGATGGCATGCCAGAGTCATAGAAACATTTATTATCTCTTAAGTCAGTTAGTTTACTAGATGGCATGCCAGAGTCATAGAAGCATTTATTATCTCTTAAGTCAGGTAGTTTACTAGATGGCATGCCAGAGTCATAGAAGCATGTATTATCTCTTAAGTCAGTTAGTTTACTAGATGGCATGCCAGAGTCATAGAAGCATTTATTATCTCTTAAGTCAGTTAGTTTACTAGATGGCATGCCAGAGTCATAGAAGCATTTATTATCTCTTAAGTCAGTTAGTTTACTAGATGGCATGCCAGAGTCATAGAAGCATTTATTATCTCTTAAGTCAGTTAGTTTACTAGATGGCATGCCAGAGTCATAGAAGCATTTATTATCTCTTAAGTCAGTTAGTTTACTAGATGGCATGCCAGAGTCATAGAAGCATTTATTATCTCTTAAGTCAGTTAGTTTACTAGATGGCATGCCAGAGTCATAGAAGCATTTATTATCTCTTAAGTCAGTTAGTTTACTAGATGGCATGCCAGAGTCATAGAAGCATTTATTATCTCTTAAGTCAGTTAGTTTACTAGATGGCATGCCAGAGTCATAGAAGCATTTATTATCTCTTAAGTCAGTTAGTTTACTAGATGGCATGCCAGAGTCATAGAAGCATTTATTATCTCTTAAGTCTGTTAGTTTACTAGATGGCATGCCAGAGTCATAGAAGCATTTATTATCTCTTAAGTCAGTTAGTTTACTAGATGGCATGCCAGAGTCATAGAAGCATTTATTATCTCTTAAGTCAGTTAGTTTACTAGATGGCATGCCAGAGTCATAGAAGCATTTATTATCTCTTAAGTCAGTTAGTTTACTAGATGGCATGCCAGAGTCATAGAAGCATTTATTATCTCTTAAGTCAGTTAGTTTACTAGATGGCATGCCAGAGTCATAGAAGCATTTATTATCTCTTAAGTCAGTTAGTTTACTAGATGGCATGCCAGAGTCATATAAGCATTTATTATCTCTTAAGTCAGTTAGTTTACTAGATGGCATGCCAGAGTCATAGAAGCATTTATTATCTCTTAAGTCAGTTAGTTTACTAGATGGCATGCCAGAGTCATAGAAGCATTTATTATCTCTTAAGTCAGTTAGTTTACTAGATGGCATGCCAGACTCATAGAAGCATTTATTATCTCTTAAGTCAGTTAGTTTACTAGATGGCATGCCAGAGTCATAGAAGCATTTATTATCTCTTAAGTCAGTTAGTTTACTAGATGGCATGCCAGAGTCATAGAAGCATTTATTATCTCTTAAGTCAGTTAGTTTACTAGATGGCATGCCAGAGTCATAGAAGCATTTATTATCTCTTAAGTCAGTTAGTTTACTAGATGGCATACCAGAGTCATAGAAGCATTTATTATCTCTTAAGTCAGTTAGTTTACTAGATGGCATGCCAGAGTCATAGAAGCATTTATTATCTCTTAAGTCAGGTAGTTTACTAGATGGCATGCCAGAGTCATAGAAGCATTTATTATCTCTTAAGTCAGTTAGTTTACTAGATGGCATACCAGAGTCATAGAAGCATTTATTATCTCTTAAGTCAGTTAGTTTACTAGATGGCATGCCAGAGTCATAGAAGCATTTATTATCTCTTAAGTCAGTTAGTTTACTAGATGGCATGCCAGACTCATAGAAGCATTTATTATCTCTTAAGTCAGTTAGTTTACTAGATGGCATGCCAGACTCATAGAAGCATTTATTATCTCTTAAGTCAGTTAGTTTACTAGATGGCATACCAGACTCATAGAAGCATTTATTATCTCTTAAGTCAGGTAGTTTACTAGATGGCATGCCAGAGTCATAGAAGCATTTATTATCTCTTAAGTCAGTTAGTTTACTAGATGGCATGCCAGAGTCATAGAAGCATTTATTATCTCTTAAGTCAGTTAGTTTACTAGATGGCATGCCAGAGTCATAGAAGCATTTATTATCTCTTAAGTCAGTTAGTTTACTAGATGGCATGCCAGAGTCATAGAAGCATTTATTATCTCTTAAGTCAGTTAGTTTACTAGATGGCATGCCAGAGTCATAGAAACATTTATTATCTCTTAAGTCAGTTAGTTTACTAGATGGCATGCCAGAGTCATAGAAGCATTTATTATCTCTTAAGTCAGGTAGTTGACTAGATGGCATGCCAGAGTCATAGAAGCATGTATTATCTCTTAAGTCAGTTAGTTTACTAGATGGCATGCCAGAGTCATAGAAGCATTTATTATCTCTTAAGTCAGTTAGTTTACTAGATGGCATGCCAGAGTCATAGAAGCATTTATTATCTCTTAAGTCAGTTAGTTTACTAGATGGCATGCCAGAGTCATAGAAGCATTTATTATCTCTTAAGTCAGTTAGTTTACTAGATGGCATGCCAGAGTCATAGAAGCATTTATTATCTCTTAAGTCAGTTAGTTTACTAGATGGCATGCCAGAGTCATAGAAGCATTTATTATCTCTTAAGTCAGTTAGTTTACTAGATGGCATGCCAGACTAATAGAAGCATTTATTATCTCTTAAGTCAGTTAGTTTACTAGATGGCATGCCAGAGTCATAGAAGCATTTATTATCTCTTAAGTCAGTTAGTTTACTAGATGGCATGCCAGACTAATAGAAGCATTTATTATCTCTTAAGTCAGTTAGTTTACTAGATGGCATGCCAGAGTCATAGAAGCATTTATTATCTCTTAAGTCAGTTGGTTTACTAGATGGCATGCCAGAGTCATAGAAGCATTTATTATCTCTTAAGTCAGTTAGTTTACTAGATGGCATGCCAGAGTCATAGAAGCATTTATTATCTCTTAAGTCAGTTAGTTTACTAGATGGCATGCCAGAGTCATAGAAGCATTTATTATCTCTTAAGTCAGTTAGTTTACTAGATGGCATGCCAGAGTCATAGAAGCATTTATTATCTCTTAAGTCAGTTAGTTTACTAGATGGCATGCCAGAGTCATAGAAGCATTTATTATCTCTTAAGTCTGTTAGTTTACTAGATGGCATGCCAGAGTCATAGAAGCATTTATTATCTCTTAAGTCAGTTAGTTTACTAGATGGCATGCCAGAGTCATAGAAGCATTTATTATCTCTTAAGTCAGTTAGTTTACTAGATGGCATGCCAGAGTCATAGAAGCATTTATTATCTCTTAAGTCAGTTAGTTTACTAGATGGCATGCCAGAGTCATAGAAGCATTTATTATCTCTTAAGTCAGTTAGTTTACTAGATGGCATGCCAGAGTCATAGAAGCATTTATTATCTCTTAAGTCAGTTAGTTTACTAGATGGCATGCCAGAGTCATAGAAGCATTTATTATCTCTTAAGTCAGTTAGTTTACTAGATGGCATGCCAGAGTCATAGAAGCATTTATTATCTCTTAAGTCAGTTAGTTTACTAGATGGCATGCCAGAGTCATAGAAGCATTTATTATCTCTTAAGTCAGTTAGTTTACTAGATGGCATGCCAGAGTCATAGAAGCATTTATTATCTCTTAAGTCAGTTAGTTTACTAGATGGCATGCCAGAGTCATAGAAGCATTTATTATCTCTTAAGTCAGGTAGTTTACTAGATGGCATGCCAGAGTCAGGTAGTTTACTAGATGGCATGCCTTAAGTCAGTTAGTTTACTAGATGGCATGCCTTAAGTCAGGTAGTTTACTAGATGGCATGCCAGAGTCAGTTAGTTTACTAGATGGCATGCCTTAAGTCAGTTAGTTTACTAGATGGCATGCCTTAAGTCAGTTAGTTTACTAGATGGCATGCCAGAGTCATAGAAGCATTTATTATCTCTTAAGTCAGTTAGTTTACTAGATGGCATGCCAGAGTCATAGAAGCATTTATTATCTCTTAAGTCAGTTAGTTTACTAGATGGCATGCCAGAGTCATAGAAGCATTTATTATCTCTTAAGTCAGTTAGTTTACTAGATGGCATGCCAGAGTCATAGAAGCATTTATTATCTCTTAAGTCAGTTAGTTTACTAGATGGCATGCCAGAGTCATAGAAGCATTTATTATCTCTTAAGTCAGTTAGTTTACTAGATGGCATGCCAGAGTCATAGAAGCATTTATTATCTCTTAAGTCAGTTAGTTTACTAGATGGCATGCCAGAGTCATAGAAGCATTTATTATCTCATTTAGTTTACTAGATGGCATGCCAGAGTCATAGAAGCATTTATTATCTCTTAAGTCAGTTAGTTTACTAGATGGCATGCCAGAGTCATAGAAGCATTTATTATCTCTTAAGTCAGGTAGTTTACTAGATGGCATGCCAGAGTCATAGAATCATTTATTATCTCTTAAGTCAGTTAGTTTACTAGATGGCATGCCAGAGTCATAGAATCATTTATTATCTCTTAAGTCAGTTAGTTTACTAGATGGCATGCCAGAGTCATAGAAGCATTTATTATCTCTTAAGTCAGTTAGTTTACTAGATGGCATGCCAGAGTCATAGAAGCATTTATTATCTCTTAAGTCAGTTAGTTTACTAGATGGCATGCCAGAGTCATAGAAGCATTTATTATCTCTTAAGTCAGGTAGTTTACTAGATGGCATGCCAGAGTCATAGAATCATTTATTATCTCTTAAGTCAGTTAGTTTACTAGATGGCATGCCAGAGTCATAGAAGCATTTATTATCTCTTAAGTCAGGTAGTTTACTAGATGGCATGCCAGAGTCATAGAAGCATTTATTATCTCTTAAGTCAGGTAGTTTACTAGATGGCATGCCAGAGTCATAGAAGCATTTATTATCTCTTAAGTCAGTTAGTTTACTAGATGGCATGCCAGAGTCATAGAAGCATTTATTATCTCTTAAGTCAGTTAGTTTACTAGATGGCATGCCTTAAGTCAGGTAGTTTACTAGATGGCATGCCAGAGTCAGTTAGTTTACTAGATGGCATGCCTTAAGTCAGTTAGTTTACTAGATGGCATGCCTTAAGTCAGGTAGTTTACTAGATGGCATGCCTTAAGTCAGTTAGTTTACTAGATGGCATGCCAGAGTCAGTTAGTTTACTAGATGGCATGCCTTAAGTCAGTTAGTTTACTAGATGGCATGCCTTAAGTCAGTTAGTTTACTAGATGGCATGCCTTAAGTCAGGTAGTTTACTAGATGGCATGCCTTAAGTCAGTTAGTTTACTAGATGGCATGCCAGAGTCAGTTAGTTTACTAGATGGCATGCCTTAAGTCAGTTAGTTTACTAGATGGCATGCCTTAAGTCAGTTAGTTTACTAGATGGCATGCCAGAGTCAGTTAGTTTACTAGATGGCATGCCTTAAGTCAGGTAGTTTACTAGATGGCATGCCAGAGTCAGTTAGTTTACTAGATGGCATGCCTTAAGTCAGTTAGTTTACTAGATGGCATGCCTTAAGTCAGTTAGTTTACTAGATGGCATGCCTTAAGTCAGGTAGTTTACTAGATGGCATGCCTTAAGTCAGTTAGTTTACTAGATGGCATGCCTTAAGTCAGTTAGTTTACTAGATGGCATGCCAGAGTCAGGTAGTTTACTAGATGGCATGCCAGAGTCAGTTAGTTTACTAGATGGCATGCCTTAAGTCAGTTAGTTTACTAGATGGCATGCCTTAAGTCAGTTAGTTTACTAGATGGCATGCCTTAAGTCAGTTAGTTTACTAGATGGCATGCCTTAAGTCAGGTAGTTTACTAGATGGCATGCCTTAAGTCAGTTAGTTTACTAGATGGCATGCCTTAAGTCAGTTAGTTTACTAGATGGCATGCCTTAAGTCAGTTAGTTTACTAGATGGCATGCCTTAAGTCAGTTAGTTTACTAGATGGCATGCCTTAAGTCAGGTAGTTTACTAGATGGCATGCCTTAAGTCAGGTAGTTTACTAGATGGCATGCCTTAAGTCAGTTAGTTTACTAGATGGCATGCCAGAGTCAGTTAGTTTACTAGATGGCATGCCTTAAGTCAGTTAGTTTACTAGATGGCATGCCTTAAGTCAGTTAGTTTACTAGATGGCATGCCTTAAGTCAGGTAGTTTACTAGATGGCATGCCAGAGTCATAGAAGCATTTATTATCTCTTAAGTCAGTTAGTTTACTAGATGGCATGCCTTAAGTCAGTTAGTTTACTAGATGGCATGCCTTAAGTCAGTTAGTTTACTAGATGGCATGCCTTAAGTCAGGTAGTTTACTAGATGGCATGCCTTAAGTCAGGTAGTTTACTAGATGGCATGCCTTAAGTCAGTTAGTTTACTAGATGGCATGCCTTAAGTCAGGTAGTTTACTAGATGGCATGCCTTAAGTCAGTTAGTTTACTAGATGGCATGCCTTAAGTCAGTTAGTTTACTAGATGGCATGCCTTAAGTCAGTTAGTTTACTAGATGGCATGCCTTAAGTCAGTTAGTTTACTAGATGGCATGCCTTAAGTCAGTTAGTTTACTAGATGGCATGCCTTAAGTCAGTTAGTTTACTAGATGGCATGCCTTAAGTCAGTTAGTTTACTAGATGGCATGCCTTAAGTCAGTTAGTTTACTAGATGGCATGCCTTAAGTCAGTTAGTTTACTAGATGGCATGCCTTAAGTCAGTTAGTTTACTAGATGGCATGCCTTAAGTCAGTTAGTTTACTAGATGGCATGCCTTAAGTCAGTTAGTTTACTAGATGGCATGCCTTAAGTCAGTTAGTTTACTAGATGGCATGCCTTAAGTCAGTTAGTTTACTAGATGGCATGCCTTAAGTCAGTTAGTTTACTAGATGGCATGCCTTAAGTCAGTTAGTTTACTAGATGGCATGCCTTAAGTCAGTTAGTTTACTAGATGGCATGCCTTAAGTCAGTTAGTTTACTAGATGGCATGCCTTAAGTCAGTTAGTTTACTAGATGGCATGCCTTAAGTCAGTTAGTTTACTAGATGGCATGCCTTAAGTCAGTTAGTTTACTAGATGGCATGCCTTAAGTCAGTTAGTTTACTAGATGGCATGCCTTAAGTCAGTTAGTTTACTAGATGGCATGCCTTAAGTCAGTTAGTTTACTAGATGGCATGCCTTAAGTCAGTTAGTTTACTAGATGGCATGCCTTAAGTCAGTTAGTTTACTAGATGGCATGCCTTAAGTCAGTTAGTTTACTAGATGGCATGCCTTAAGTCAGTTAGTTTACTAGATGGCATGCCTTAAGTCAGTTAGTTTACTAGATGGCATGCCAGAGTCAGTTAGTTTACTAGATGGCATGCCAGAGTCAGTTAGTTTACTAGATGGCATGCCTTAAGTCAGTTAGTTTACTAGATGGCATGCCTTAAGTCAGTTAGTTTACTAGATGGCATGCCAGAGTCAGTTAGTTTACTAGATGGCATGCCTTAAGTCAGTTAGTTTACTAGATGGCAGCCAGAGTCATAGAAGCATTTATTATCTCTTAAGTCAGTTAGTTTACTAGATGGCATGCCAGAGTCATAGAAGCATTTATTATCTCTTAAGTCAGTTAGTTTACTAGATGGCATGCCAGAGTCATAGAAGCATTTATTATCTCTTAAGTCAGGTAGTTTACTAGATGCCATGCCAGAGTCATAGAAGCATTTATTATCTCTTAAGTCAGTTAGTTTACTAGATGGCATGCCAGAGTCATAGAAGCATTTATTATCTCAGTTAGTTTACTAGATGGCATGCCAGAGTCATAGAAGCATTTATTATCTCTTAAGTCAGTTAGTTTACTAGATGGCATGCCAGAGTCATAGAAGCATTTATTATCTCTTAAGTCAGTTAGTTTATTAGATGGCATGCCAGAGTCATAGAAGCATTTATTATCTCTTAAGTCAGTTAGTTTACTAGATGGCATGCCAGAGTCATAGAAGCATTTATTATCTCTTAAGTCAGTTAGTTTACTAGATGGCATGCCAGAGTCATAGAAGCATTTATTATCTCTTAAGTCTGTTAGTTTACTAGATGGCATGCCAGAGTCATAGAAGCATTTATTATCTCTTAAGTCAGTTAGTTTACTAGATGGCATGCCAGAGTCATAGAAGCATTTATTATCTCTTAAGTCAGTTAGTTTACTAGATGGCATGCCAGAGTCATAGAAGCATTTATTATCTCTTAAGTCAGTTAGTTTACTAGATGGCATGCCAGAGTCATAGAAGCATTTATTATCTCTTAAGTCAGTTAGTTTACTAGATGGCATGCCAGAGTCATAGAAGCATTTATTATCTCTTAAGTCAGTTAGTTTACTAGATGGCATGCCAGAGTCATAGAAGCATTTATTATCTCTTAAGTCAGTTAGTTTACTAGATGGCATACCAGAGTCATAGAATCATTTATTATCTCTTAAGTCAGTTAGTTTACTAGATGGCATGCCAGAGTCATAGAAGCATTTATTATCTCTTAAGTCAGTTAGTTTACTAGATGGCATGCCAGAGTCATAGAAGCATTTATTATCTCAGTTAGTTTACTAGATGGCATGCCAGAGTCATAGAAGCATTTATTATCTCTTAAGTCAGTTAGTTTACTAGATGGCATGCCAGAGTCATAGAAGCATTTATTATCTCTTAAGTCAGGTAGTTTACTAGATGGCATGCCAGAGTCATAGAATCATTTATTATCTCTTAAGTCAGTTAGTTTACTAGATGGCATGCCAGAGTCATAGAAGCATTTATTATCTCTTAAGTCAGTTAGTTTACTAGATGGCATGCCAGAGTCATAGAAGCATTTATTATCTCTTAAGTCAGTTAGTTTACTAGATGGCATGCCAGAGTCATAGAAGCATTTATTATCTCTTAAGTCAGTTAGTTTACTAGATGGCATGCCAGAGTCATAGAAGCATTTATTATCTCTTAAGTCAGTTAGTTTACTAGATGGCATGCCAGAGTCATAGAAGCATTTATTATCTCAGTTAGTTTACTAGATGGCATGCCAGAGTCATAGAAGCATTTATTATCTCTTAAGTCAGTTAGTTTACTAGATGGCATGCCAGAGTCATAGAAGCATTTATTATCTCTTAAGTCAGGTAGTTTACTAGATGGCATGCCAGAGTCATAGAATCATTTATTATCTCTTAAGTCAGTTAGTTTACTAGATGGCATGCCAGAGTCATAGAAGCATTTATTATCTCTTAAGTCAGTTAGTTTACTAGATGGCATGCCAGAGTCATAGAAGCATTTATTATCTCTTAAGTCAGTTAGTTTACTAGATGGCATGCCAGAGTCATAGAAGCATTTATTATCTCTTAAGTCAGGTAGTTTACTAGATGGCATGCCAGAGTCAGGTAGTTTACTAGATGGCATGCCTTAAGTCAGTTAGTTTACTAGATGGCATGCCTTAAGTCAGGTAGTTTACTAGATGGCATGCCAGAGTCAGTTAGTTTACTAGATGGCATGCCTTAAGTCAGTTAGTTTACTAGATGGCATGCCTTAAGTCAGTTAGTTTACTAGATGGCATGCCTTAAGTCAGTTAGTTTACTAGATGGCATGCCTTAAGTCAGTCAGTTTACTAGATGGCATGCCTTAAGTCAGGTAGTTTACTAGATGGCATGCCTTAAGTCAGTTAGTTTACTAGATGGCATGCCTTAAGTCAGTTAGTTTACTAGATGGCATGCCAGAGTCAGTTAGTTTACTAGATGGCATGCCTTAAGTCAGTTAGTTTACTAGATGGCATGCCTTAAGTCAGGTAGTTTACTAGATGGCATGCCTTAAGTCAGTTAGTTTACTAGATGGCATGCCTTAAGTCAGTTAGTTTACTAGATGGCATGCCTTAAGTCAGTTAGTTTACTAGATGGCATGCCTTAAGTCAGTTAGTTTACTAGATGGCATGCCTTAAGTCAGTTAGTTTACTAGATGGCATGCCAGAGTCATAGAAGCATTTATTATCTCAGTTAGTTTACTAGATGGCATGCCAGAGTCATAGAAGCATTTATTATCTCTTAAGTCAGTTAGTTTACTAGATGGCATGCCAGAGTCATAGAAGCATGTATTATCTCTTAAGTCAGTTAGTTTACTAGATGGCATGCCAGAGTCATAGAAGCATTTATTATCTCTTAAGTCAGTTAGTTTACTAGATGGCATGCCAGAGTCATAGAAGCATTTATTATCTCTTAAGTCAGTTAGTTTACTAGATGGCATGCCAGAGTCATAGAAGCATTTATTATCTCTTAAGTCAGTTAGTTTACTAGATGGCATGCCAGAGTCATAGAAGCATTTATTATCTCTTAAGTCAGTTAGTTTACTAGATGGCATGCCAGAGTCATAGAAGCATTTATTATCTCTTAAGTCAGTTAGTTTACTAGATGGCATGCCAGAGTCATAGAAGCATTTATTATCTCTTAAGTCAGTTAGTTTACTAGATGGCATGCCAGAGTCATAGAAGCATTTATTATCTCTTAAGTCAGTTAGTTTACTAGATGGCATGCCAGAGTCATAGAAGCATTTATTATCTCTTAAGTCAGTTAGTTTACTAGATGCCATGCCAGAGTCATAGAAGCATTTATTATCTCTTAAGTCAGTTAGTTTACTAGATGCCATGCCAGAGTCATAGAAGCATTTATTATCTCTTAAGTCAGTTAGTTTACTATCTCCTACCTATCTTTCCGAGTTGGTCCTGCCGTACATACCAATACGTACGCTACGGTCACAAGACGCAGGCCTCCTAATTGTCCCTAGAATTTCTAAGCAAACAGCGGGAGGCAGGGCTTTCTCCTATAGATCTCCATTTTTATGGAACAGTCTGCCTACCCATGTGAGAGACGCAGACTCGGTCTCAACCTTTAAGTCTTTACTGAAGACTTATCTCTTCAGTAGGTCATATGATTGAGTGTAGTCTGGCCCAGGAGTGTGAAGGTGAACGGAAAGGCTGGAGCAACGAACAGCCCTTGCTGTCTCTGCCAGGCCGGTTCCCCTCTCCACTGGGGTTCTCTGCCTCTAACCCTGTTGCAGGGGCTGAGTCACTGGCTTGCTGGTGCTCTTTCATGCCGTCCCTGGGAGGGGTGCGTCACTTGAGTGGGTTGAGTTACTGACGTGATCTTCCTGTCTGGGTTGGCGCCCCCCCCTTGGTTTGTGCTGTGGTGGAGACCTCTGTGGGCTATACTCGGCCTTCTCTCAGGATTGTAAGTTGGTGGTTGGGGATATCCCTCTAGTGGTGCGGGGGCTGTGCTTTGGCGGAGTGGGTGGGGTTATATCCTTCCTGTTTGGCCCTGTCCGGGGGTTTCTTCGGATGGGGCCACAGTGTCTCCGGACCGCTCCTGTCTCAGCCTCCAGTATTTATGCTGCAGTAGTTTATGTGTCGGGGGGCTGGGGTTAGTTGGTTATACCTGGAGTACTTCTCCTGTCTTATCCAGTGTCCTGTCTGAATTTAAGTTTGCTCTCTCTAATTTTCTCGTTCTCTCTTTCTCTCTGAGAACCTGAGCCCTAGGACCATACGTCAGGACTACCGGGCATGATGACACCTTGCTGTCCCCAGTCCGCCTGGCCTTGCTGCTATTCCAGTTTCAACTGTTCTGCCTGCGGCTACGAAACCCCTACCTGTCCCAGACCTGCTGTTTTCAACTCTTAATGATCGGCTATGAAAAGCCAACTGAGAGACCTGAGCCCTAGGACCATACGCCGGGACTACCGGCCGTGGTGACTCCTTGCTGTCCCCAGTCCGCCTGGCCTTGCTGCTATTCCAGTTTCAACTGTTCTGCCTGCGGTTATGGAACCCCTACCTGTCCCAGACCTGCTGTTTTCAACTCTTAATGATCGGCTATGAAAAGCCAACTGAGATTTATTCCTGATTATTACTTGACCATGCTTGTCACTTATGAACATTTTTGAACATCTTGGCATGGTTCTGTTATAATCTCCACCCGGCACAGCCAGAAGAGGACTGGCCACCCCTCATAGCCTGGTTCCTCTCTAGGTTTCTTCCTAGGTTTTTGCCTTTCTAGGGAGTTTTTCCTAGCCACCGTGCTTCTACACCTGCATTACTAGCTGTTTGGGGTTTTAGGCTGGGTTTCTGTACAGCACTTCGAGATATTAGCTGATGTAAGAAGGGCTATATAAAATAAAATTGATTGATTGATACTAGATGGCATGCCAGAGTCATAGAAGCATTTATTATCTCTTAAGTCAGTTAGTTTACTAGATGGCATGCCAGAGTCATAGAAGCATTTATTATCTCTTAAGTCAGTTAGTTTACTAGATGGCATGCCAGAGTCATAGAAGCATTTATTATCTCTTAAGTCAGTTAGTTTACTAGATGGCATGCCAGAGTCATAGAAGCATTTATTATCTCTTAAGTCAGTTAGTTTACTAGATGACATGCCAGAGTCATAGAAGCATTTATTATCTCTTAAGTCAGGTAGTTTACTAGATGACATGCCAGAGTCATAGAAGCATTTATTATCTCTTAAGTCAGTTAGTTTACTAGATGGCATGCCAGAGTCATAGAAGCATTTATTATCTCTTAAGTCAGGTAGTTTACTAGATGGCATGCCAGAGTCATAGAAGCATTTATTATCTCTTAAGTCAGGTAGTTTACTAGATGGCATGCCAGAGTCATAGAAGCATTTATTATCTCTTAAGTCA
The DNA here is from genome assembly GCF_964263955.1 of Coregonus lavaretus. Lineage (NCBI taxonomy): Eukaryota > Metazoa > Chordata > Actinopteri > Salmoniformes > Salmonidae > Coregonus > Coregonus lavaretus. The sequence continues at coordinate 42,471 of NW_028165671.1, read as the reverse complement.
GTTAGTTTACTAGATGGCATGCCAGAGTCATAGAAGCATTTATTATCTCTTAAGTCAGTTAGTTTACTAGATGGCATGCCAGAGTCATAGAAGCATTTATTATCTCTTAAGTCAGTTAGTTTACTAGATGGCATGCCAGAGTCATAGAAGCATTTATTATCTCTTAAGTCAGGTAGTTTACTAGATGGCATGCCAGAGTCATAGAAGCATTTATTATCTCTTAAGTCAGTTAGTTTACTAGATGGCATGCCTTAAGTCAGTTAGTTTACTAGATGGCATGCCTTAAGTCAGTTAGTTTACTAGATGGCATGCCTTAAGTCAGTTAGTTTACTAGATGGCATGCCAGAGTCATAGAAGCATTTATTATCTCTTAAGTCAGTTAGTTTACTAGATGGCATGCCAGAGTCATAGAAGCATTTATTATCTCTTAAGTCAGTTAGTTTACTAGATGGCATGCCAGAGTCATATAAGCATTTATTATCTCTTAAGTCAGTTAGTTTACTAGATGGCATGCCAGAGTCATAGAAGCATTTATTATCTCTTAAGTCAGTTAGTTTACTAGATGGCATGCCAGAGTCATAGAAGCATTTATTATCTCTTAAGTCAGGTAGTTTACTAGATGGCATGCCAGAGTCATAGAAGCATTTATTATCTCTTAAGTCAGTTAGTTTACTAGATGGCATGCCAGAGTCATAGAAGCATTTATTATCTCTTAAGTCAGGTAGTTTACTAGATGGCATGCCAGAGTCATAGAAGCATTTATTATCTCTTAAGTCAGTTAGTTTACTAGATGGCATGCCAGAGTCATAGAAGCATTTATTATCTCTTAAGTCAGTTAGTTTACTAGATGGCATGCCTTAAGTCAGTTAGTTTACTAGATGGCATGCCTTAAGTCAGTTAGTTTACTAGATGGCATGCCTTAAGTCAGTTAGTTTACTAGATGGCATGCCTTAAGTCAGTTAGTTTACTAGATGGCATGCCTTAAGTCAGTTAGTTTACTAGATGGCATGCCTTAAGTCAGTTAGTTTACTAGATGGCATGCCAGAGTCAGGTAGTTTACTAGATGGCATGCCTTAAGTCAGTTAGTTTACTAGATGGCATGCCTTAAGTCAGGTAGTTTACTAGATGGCATGCCTTAAGTCAGTTAGTTTACTAGATGGCATGCCTTAAGTCAGTTAGTTTACTAGATGGCATGCCTTAAGTCAGGTAGTTTACTAGATGGCATGCCTTAAGTCAGTTAGTTTACTAGATGGCATGCCTTAAGTCAGTTAGTTTACTAGATGGCATGCCTTAAGTCAGTTAGTTTACTAGATGGCATGCCTTAAGTCAGTTAGTTTACTAGATGGCATGCCTTAAGTCAGTTAGTTTACTAGATGGCATGCCTTAAGTCAGTTAGTTTACTAGATGGCATGCCTTAAGTCAGGTAGTTTACTAGATGGCATGCCTTAAGTCAGGTAGTTTACTAGATGGCATGCCTTAAGTCAGTTAGTTTACTAGATGGCATGCCTTAAGTCAGGTAGTTTACTAGATGGCATGCCAGAGTCAGTTAGTTTACTAGATGGCATGCCTTAAGTCAGTTAGTTTACTAGATGGCATGCCTTAAGTCAGTTAGTTTACTAGATGGCATGCCTTAAGTCAGTTAGTTTACTAGATGCCAGAGTCATAGAAGCCGAAAGTAAAATACTGGGGTTTGAGATCAGACAGGAGGAGGAGAAGAGTTTAAAACAAGAGTTATCGTTCAGTCACTCCACCAGTCACTCCACCAGTCACTCCACCAGTCACTCCACCAGTCACTCCACCAGTCACTCCACCAGTCACTCCACCAGTCACTCCACCAGTCACTCCACCAGTCACTCCACCAGTCACTCCACCAGTCATTTTACTCCACCAGTCATTTTACTTTGAACCTCTGTAAATTGAAGATTATCTCGTGGAAACACGATGTATGTCCCTAGAACTCCTGTTTCGTGGTTGTCCACATAACCCGGACCTTGTTGAGATGAGATGCCATGTGGGAATATAAATACTGATCGACCTGGGATAAGGGGCCAAAGCTCTGGGAGTGCTCAACAGGAAAATTGACTTGGAATCAATACAGCTACAGATACCCCCAGGCTGAGGCTGCCTGCGTGCCAAATGGCACCCTATTCCCTAGCTAACGTAGAGCTCTGGTCTAAAGTAGTGCACTATATAGGGAATAGGGTGTCATAGGGCTCTGGTCTAAAGTAGTGCACTATATAGGGAATAGGGTGTCATAGGGCTCTGGTCTAAAGTAGTGCACTACATAGGGAATAGGGTGTCATAGGGCTCTGGTCTAAAGTAGTGTACTATATAGGGAATAGGGTGTCATAGGGCTCTGGTCTAAAGTAGTGTACTATATAGGGAATAGGGTGTCATAGGGCTCTGGTCTAAAGTAGTGCACTACATAGGGAATAGGGTGTCATAGGGCTCTGGTCTAAAGTAGTGCACTATATAGGGAATAGGGTGTCATAGGGCTCTGGTCTAAAGTAGTGTACTATATAGGGAATAGGGTGTCATAGGGCTCTGGTCTAAAGTAGTGCACTATATAGGGAATAGGGTGTCATAGGGCTCTGGTCTAAAGTAGTGCACTACATAGGGAATAGGGTGTCATAGGGCTCTGGTCTAAAGTAGTGTACTATATAGGGAATAGGGTGTCATAGGGCTCTGGTCTAAAGTAGTGTACTATATAGGGAATAGGGTGTCATAGGGCTCTGGTCTAAAGTAGTGCACTACATAAGGAATAGGGTGCCATAGGGCTCTGGTCTAAAGTAGTGCACTATATAGGGAATAGGGTGTCATAGGGCTCTGGTCTAAAGTAGTGCACTATATAGGGAATAGGGTGTCATAGGGCTCTGGTCTAAAGTAGTGCACTATATAGGGAATAGGGTGTCATAGGGCTCTGGTCTAAAGTAGTGCACTATATAGGGAATAGGGTGTCATAGGGCTCTGGTCTAAAGTAGTGCACTACATAAGGAATAGGGTGCCATAGGGCTCTGGTCTAAAGTAGTGCACTACATAAGGAATAGGGTGCCATAGGGCTCTGGTCTAAAGTAGTGCACTATATAGGGAATAGGGTGTCATAGGGCTCTGGTCTAAAGTAGTGCACTATATAGGGAATAGGGTGTCATAGGGCTCTGGTCTAAAGTAGTGCACTATATAGGGAATAGGGTGTCATAGGGCTCTGGTCTAAAGTAGTGCACTATATAGGGAATAGGGTGTCATAGGGCTCTGGTCTAAAGTAGTGCACTACATAAGGAATAGGGTGTCATAGGGCTCTGGTCTAAAGTAGTGCACTATATAGGGAATAGGGTGTCATAGGGCTCTGGTCTAAAGTAGCGTACTATATAGGGAATAGGGTGTCATAGGGTTCTGGTCTAAAGTAGTGCACTATATAGGGAATAGGGTGTCATAGGGCTCTGGTCTAAAGTAGTGCACTATATAGGGAATAGGGTGTCATAGGGCTCTGGTCTAAAGTAGTGCACTATATAGGGAATAGGGTGTCATAGGGCTCTGGTCTAAAGTAGTGCACTACATAGGGAATAGGGTGTCATAGGGCTCTGGTCTAAAGTAGTGTACTATATAGGGAATAGGGTGTCATAGGGCTCTGGTCTAAAGTAGTGTACTATATAGGGAATAGGGTGTCATAGGGCTCTGGTCTAAAGTAGTGCACTATATAGAGAATAGGGTGTCATAGGGCTCTGGTCTAAAGTAGTGCACTATATAGGGAATAGGGTGTCATAGGGCTCTGGTCTAAAGTAGTGCACTATATAGGGAATAGGGTGTCATAGGGCTCTGGTCTAAAGTAGTGCACTATATAGGGAATAGGGTGTCATAGGGCTCTGGTCTAAAGTAGTGCACTATATAAGGAATAGGGTGCCATAGGGCTCTGGTCTAAAGTAGTGCACTATATAGGGAATAGGGTGTCATAGGGCTCTGGTCTAAAGTAGTGCACTATATAGGGAATAGGGTGTCATAGGGCTCTGGTCTAAAGTAGTGCACTATATAGGGAATAGGGTGTCATAGGGCTCTGGTCTAAAGTAGTGCACTACATAAGGAATATGGTGTCATAGGGCTCTTGTCTAAAGTATTGCACTATATAGGGAATAGGGTGTCATAGGGCTCTGGTCTAAAGTAGCGTACTATATAGGGAATAGGGTGTCATAGGGTTCTGGTCTAAAGTAGTGCACTATATAGGGAATAGGGTGTCATAGGGCTCTGGTCTAAAGTAGTGCACTATATAGGGAATAGGGTGTCATAGGGCTCTGGTCTAAAGTAGTGCACTATATAGGGAATAGGGTGTCATAGGGCTCTGGTCTAAAGTAGTGCACTACATAGGGAATAGGGTGTCATAGGGCTCTGGTCTAAAGTAGTGTACTATATAGGGAATAGGGTGTCATAGGGCTCTGGTCTAAAGTAGTGTACTATATAGGGAATAGGGTGTCATAGGGCTCTGGTCTAAAGTAGTGCACTATATAGAGAATAGGGTGTCATAGGGCTCTGGTCTAAAGTAGTGCACTATATAGGGAATAGGGTGTCATAGGGCTCTGGTCTAAAGTAGTGTACTATATAGGGAATAGGGTGTCATAGGGCTCTGGTCTAAAGTAGTGTACTATATAGGGAATAGGGTGTCATAGGGCTCTGGTCTAAAGTAGTGCACTATATAGGGAATAGGGTGTCATAGGGCTCTGGTCTAAAGTAGTGTACTATATAGGGAATAGGGTGTCATAGGGCTCTGGTCTAAAGTAGTGTACTATATAGGGAATAGGGTGTCATAGGGCTCTGGTCTAAAGTAGTGCACTATATAGGGAATAGGGTGTCATAGGGCTCTGGTCTAAAGTAGCGTACTATATAGGGAATAGGGTGTCATAGGGTTCTGGTCTAAAGTAGTGCACTATATAGGGAATAGGGTGTCATAGGGCTCTGGTCTAAAGTAGGACACTACATAGGGAATAGGGTGTCATAGGGCTCTGGTCTAAAGTAGTGTACTATATAGGGAATAGGGTGTCATAGGGCTCTGGTCTAAAGTAGTGTACTATATAGGGAATAGGGTGTCATAGGGCTCTGGTCTAAAGTAGTGCACTATATAGGGAATAGGGTGTCATAGGGCTCTGGTCTAAAGTAGTGCACTACATAAGGAATAGGGTGCCATTTGGGACGCAGCTTGACACTAACCCACCAGGCTCTGGACAGAGGAGACTGACACTTCAGACCGCTGTGATATGGATGGACCTCAATGGAAAAATGGAGAAACATGTTGGACAAATATACAGTGCTTTCGGAAAGTATTCAGACCCCTTGACTTTATTTTATTTTTTGTTACGTTACAGCCTTATTCTAAAATGGATTAAGTTGTTTTTTTTCCACTCATCAATCTACACACAATACCCCATAATGACAAAGCAAAAACAGGGTTTTTAGAAATTTTTGCAAATGTATTTAAACAAAAAAAACTGAAATATCATATTTACATTAGTATTCAGACCCTTTACTCAGTACTTTGTTTGTCACACCCTGGTCTGGTTCACCTGTCTTTGTGCTTGTCTCCACCCCCCTCCAGGTGTCGCCCATCTTCCCCATTATCCCCAGTGTATTTATACCTGTGTTCTCTGTTTGTCTGTTGCCAGTTCGTCTTGTCAGGTCTCACCAGCGTGCATTCCCGTCTTCCTGTTTCTCAAGTTCTGTTTCCTAGTTTTCCCGGTTCTGACCATTCTGCCTGACCTGACCCCGAGCCTGCCTGACCTGACCTGACCCCGAGCCTGCCTGACCTGACCTGACCCCGAGCCTGCCTGACCTGACCCCGAGCCTGCCTGACCTGACCCCGAGCCTGCCTGACCTGACCCTGAGCCTGCCTAACTCTGACCTGATCACGGAACCTCTGCCTGTCCTCAACCTGCCCTTTGCCTTCCCCGTGTTTTATAATAAATGATCTGAGAACTGTACTGTCCGCCTCCTGTGTCTGCATCTGGGTCATATCCTGAGTCGTGATATTGTTGAATCACCTTAGGCAGCGATTACAGCCTCGAGTCTTCTTGGGTTTGACGCTACAAGCTTGGCACACCTGTATTTGGGGAGTTTCTCCCATTCTTCTCTGTAGTTCCTTTCAACCTCTGTCAGGTTGGATGGGGAGCGTCGCTGCACAGCTATTTTCAGGTCTCTCCAGAGATATCAGATCGGGTTCAAGTCCAGGCTCTGGCTGGGCCACTCAAGGACATTCAGAGACTTGTCCCGAAGCCACTCCTGCGTTGTCTTGGCTGTGTGCTTAGGGTCGTTGTCCTGTTGGAAGGTGAACCTTGACCCCAGTCTGAGGTCCTGAGCACTCTGGAGCAGGTTTTCATCAAGGATCGCTCTGTACTTTGCTCCATTCATCTTTCCCTCGATCCTGACTAGTCTCCCAGTCCCCGCCACTGAAAAACATCCCCACAGCAAGATGCTGCCACCACCATGCTTCACCGTAGGGATGGTGCCAGGTTTCCTCCAGACGTGACGCTTGGCATTCACGCCAAAGAGTTCAATCTTGGTTTCATCAGACCAGAGAATCTTGTTTCTCATGGTCTGAGAGTCCTTTAGGTGCCTTTTGGCAAACTCCAAGAGGCCTGTCATGTGCCTTTTACTGAGGAGTGGCTTCCATCTGGCCACTCTACCATAAAGGCCTGATTGGTGGAGTACTGCAGAGATGGTTGTCCTCCTGGAAGGTTCTCCCATCTCCACAGAGGAACTCTGGAGCTCTGTCAGAGTGACCATCGGGTTCTTGGTCACCTCCCTGACCAAGGCCCTTCTCCCCCGATTGCTCAGTTTGGCCGGGCGGCCAGCTCTAGGAAGAGTCTTGGTGGTTCCGAACTTCTTCCATTTAAGAATGATGGAGGCCACTGTGTTCTTGGGGACCTTCAATGCTGCAGACATTTTTTGGTAGCCTTCCCCAGATCTGTGCCTCGACACAATCCTGTCTCGGAGCTCTACTGACAATTCCTTCGACCTCATGGCTTGGTTTTTGCTCTGACATACACTGTCAACTGTGGGACCTTATATAGACAGGTGTGTGCCTTTCCAAATCATATCCAATCAATTGAATTTACCACAGGTGGACTCCAATCAAGTTGTAGAAACGTCTCAAGGATGATCAATGGAAACAGGATGCACCTGAGCTCAATTTCGAGTCTTATAGCAGGGTCTGAATACTTATGTGAATAAGGTATTTCCGTTTTTCATTTTTAATACATTTGCAAAAATGTCAAAAAAACTGTTTTTACTTTGTCATTATGGGGTATTGTGTGTAGATTGATGAGGATTTTTTTATTCAATCCATTTTAGAATAAGGCTGTAACGTAACAAAATGTTAAAGGAAAGTGGTCTGAATATGTTCCGAATGCACCAAATACAAGCAAGACTCACTACAAAAAGAATGGTCAGTATATTTTACATTACATTTACATTTTAGTCATTTAGCAGACGC